>NC_088331.1:35070000-35282500 GCF_036884655.1 Musa acuminata AAA Group | reverse complement strand
CTGTGTGGATCACTGCTAGAGAGGAGGGCACTTGACCTCCTTCACCCTCTCCTAGAGATCTGTACGGATTCAGAGATATACAATCTCCCAAGGTAACATAATCTATCTCACACGTGATTTTCTATTTTATGAATTTTTGCACACCAATCTTCACACAACGATGAACATATATTTGGGAATTGGAGATTTTGTTTTCTGTTCTTCTACTGCACATGTGATGTCGCCCCCAAGATTTCCCAATAGAAAAAACCGGTGCTCAAATTGCTGGACTATGGGGAGCCCTTTAAAGTCCATACAAATGCTTCAGATTTCACTATTGGGGGAGTACTCATGCAGGAGGGTCATCCGGTGGCATATGAGAGCCGCAAGTTCAACAAGACTGAATGGCGCTATCCGATGCATGAGAAGGAGATGACAGCGGTGGTCCACTGTCCATGAGTTTGGCGGCACTACCTTCTTTGATTGTAATTTGTGCTGAGGATGGACAACATCGCTTTGAGCTATTTCCAAACTCAGAAAAAACTATCCCCAAAGCAAGCACGGTGGCAGGACTTCCTAGTTGAGTTTGATATAGCAATGGAGTACAAGCTCGGAAAAGCAAATATTGTGGCCGATGTATTAAGCCAGAAAGTGGAGCGAGTTAATGTCGTACAGTTGGAGGGTAGAGGCCAAGCAAGTTAGTTACACTCCAACTTCCTTTTCAGGATCAAGGATAGACTATACAATGATCCCCAAGTAGTAACCCTGATGCAACTCATCAAAGAAGGCAAGACACGATGATTTTGGGTCTAGGAGGGACTTGTTTACATAAAATGGAATAGGGTTTATTTCCCTTGAGTGGACAATTTGAGGCGTGAGCTCATAAGAGAGTGTCATGATTGTTAGGATCAAGAGCAGCACTAAGAGGGAGGGTGAATTAGTGCAGCGGAAAACATTCGTTATTTAAAAAAACTTATTTTGATTAAAATCGATTCCGATGAGAATAGTTTCGATTCAATCCATTTGGGAAATAATTTGAACTTGAAAGCTTTCGTGAAAGTGCATAAGAAGACTAAGGTGATTTGTAGTAATGTAAATTGCACAAATGAAAAGCGTCGGTGCAAGAGAAAACATTTGTTATTTAAGAAAACTTGTTTCGATTAAAATCGATTCCGACGAGAATGGTTTTGACGCAATCCATTTCGGAAAGAATTTAAACTTGAAAGCTTTCGTGAAAGTGCAAGAGAAGACTAAGGTGATTTGCAGTAATGTAAATTGCACAAATGAAAAGTGTTGGTTTCGTAAAGTCTTCATACGATTAAAGCCGATCTAGGAAGGTGTTTACTTAAAAGCATATGTAAATGAAGTTAAAGCATAGTAAGGAGGAGAGACAATTTGCTATAAAAGAAAATTGCTCAAAGTAAATGCAAACCGAGTTTTAGAGTTGTTCGGTCAATGTGACCTACATCTACTTTCGGATTCTCCTTCGACGAGGTCATCGGCATATACTAAAAGCCTTCCTTTAATATATAAAGACCGAACACCTCTTTATAGCACTTTCTCCTTTTCTCGGGTTTAGGGGATGAACCCTTACAAGTCTCACTCTTCTTTTCTAGATGGATACAAGGCTAAAAGATGAAGGAGGAAAACTTTAACTTTTACAACACTTTAAGGCTCAAGAACTCAAGATTATGCCAATAAGTTTCATGCCCTTTCATGTAGAAAAGGGTAGGGTTTTTATAGGCCCCAATGACTTAAAAAATGGAGCTAAAAAGTGTTAGGATTTTCGAGGTCCTAGCAGTACCACTATCATTACTAGGCAGTACTATCGCCTGACACTTGACACTAGGCAGTACTACCGCTTAGTCTGGGTCGTACCACTGCCTGATAGAGCTCGGAGATCAAGCTTTGGTGGTACCACCGCCTGACAGGGGTGGTACCATCGTTGGCAGCAATAACTACCGGCGATAACATTGCTGGCAGCAATAACTACCGGTAATACCATCGCATAGAAATCTTGGGGGGCACTGTTTCCAAGTGGTGCCACCACCGGCTAGGAATTTAGGGGATGATTAGGCTATTTAATCCGGCCCAAATCAACCATGTTAAGGGGCCAGTTGGCCCCTAATTAAGTTAGTGGGATTACCTCCCAATCCTAACTTAATTTATGCTCTAACTACGATAATTAAGTGTAATATCCCCCATTTTTGAAAATTTAGTAAAAAGTTTGTTTGTAAAAATAAGGATTGTTTAATAATTATTTTATATTAAATGATATTATATTAAAAGTTTATGACTAGGGACCTAAGAGTAAATATTAGAAGTTTGACATAATTTATGAAAGATTCAGATTTAAGTTTATATATATATATATATATATATATATATAGTGGACATGTGTCACTAGCTAACTTAAGAGTGCCACTTATCTTTGCTCTAAAGATGACACCTAGCCCCTTTCTTGCATGCATGACACCTTGCAACTTTTGCATTAGCCAAAACCCAAATAATTAGATGAAAGGTTAAAGAAAACAAACCTGAAGAGTTGCAGCCAACGTGAGTTTGAGAAGAGAAGGGAAGAAGAAGAAGAAGAAGAAGAGCTTGAGGTTTTTCACCAATTTTCTCACCTTTGGGATTCAAATAATTTTAAGGCAAGTGTTCTAACCCAATCCCACAGTAACCTTAATCTCTGTTTCCATTTTTTTATTCTGCAAAATTTGAAAGATTTCAACGGAGGACCAGACCTTCTTTCGTTTTGATATAAAGCTATGAATCTGTAATTTTTTGGTAATCTGACCTCTATGCAATGTTTTGATCATAACATTTTGTAATAAACTCTGATTTAGACAAAACCTATTCCATTTGAAAGTAGACAAGAAAATATTTATTTTGATATAAAGATCAAACGATTTGGAGTTTAAATGCCTACTAAGACTTCTGTTTAAATTAACCCTACAGATTCTGTAAAACAGGGACCAAAATTTCTGACCTCTTGTTGCTTAACTACTTATAACTTTCTGCTGTGAACTCAGATTCATACAAAGTATGATTTATTCGAAGCTAGACTCAAAATTCTTTCTGTATATACCTGATTTGAAATTTTTGGAGTACAATTACTAACTGAAACATCTACTTTCATCGACCCTATGGATTCAGTAAAATAGAGCTAATATTTTCAGACCTTACGCTACAAAATTATCTGTAACTCCCTGTCGTAAATTCCAATTCTTGTTAAACTTGATTTTCCTAAAACTAGATTGATAAAGCTTTCTAATGACACCTATTTTGTATAAATTGGAGCATAATTGATTATCCAAATAGTTCATACAATGTTCCTATCAAATTCTGCTAGAATCGAGCTTTGGTCGATTTCGGCTTTCCTTATTTCTTCTCTTTGGAAATCGATTTTGGAAAAAAACTCTTACTTCATTTAAGCTTTACATTATTTCCTTAAATTCTTGTATACTTTTGTCCTTTATTTATTTGTACATCTGCAACTATCATCTAAAGATCATGTTTGCATCGTAATGATTCGGCACATGCATCCCATTGTTCCGCATTTGTTTTCGATATGTGCCTCTTCCAGTTTTCATTTCTTTGGATATTGAACTTATCTAACTTTCTTATTTCAATTGAGTTATATATGGTTTCTTGGAATCCTTGTATGCTCTTGCTTTTGTTTCCTTTCAAATCTGAATACATTGTGAAAGATTATGTTTGTATCGTATTGACTCGAAAGGCATATGTACATTTTGTTGTTCCACATGTGCTTCCGATATGTCCCAAATTATTATTCACAATACCCTTTTGTACTCTAGTGTTTGTGGGATTATTTGGACCTTTGCCAGAAATGGTAAAGGGTATGTGCTTAGAGCCCGCGATGCTCTAGATTATGTTTGGTGGTCATTCAGAAATGGATGGACCATATTATGTTTGGAATCCCATTTCACCTTCTATCTGTTTGATATAAAATTCAGAGCTAACCTAGCACTTGGGTAGGGTGAGAGGGCTCGAGTAGGAAAGGGCTACCCGTGGATGGAGTCGAGAACTCATCACGGTGTGGAGCCACCACTAAGTTAAACCTTACATGCACTATGCTAGAGTACGACGTCTGAGATTCTATTTCGTATTTGTTCTTTGATATGTTTTGAAATGCTTCTTATGCTTCCAAAATATCTCCATACACCATTGACATGTTCTGAAGCATTTCATTCACCATTGATATGTTCCGAACTATTTCATATGCCATTGATATCCAAAATGCTCATTACGTCTTTGTTATGCCTTGAAATTACCATATGTCATCGATATTCTCTGTATGCCAATGATATGCTCTAATTATCTTTCCTCGATTATATGAACAAAACGTGATTCAAACGAAATGACATCGTAATTCTACATTCATGATATCCAAAATGCTCCTTACGTCTTTGTTATGCCTTGAAATTACCATATGTCATCGATATGCTCCTTATGCCAATGATATGCTCCAATTACCTTTTCTCGATTGTATGAACAAAACGTGCTTCGAACGAAATGACATCGTAATTCTGCATTCATAATATCCAAAATGCTCCTTACGTCTTTGTTATGCCTTGAAATTACTATATGTTATCGGTATGCTCCTTATGTCAATGATATGCTCCAATTATCTTTCTTCGATTGTATGAACAAAACGTGCTTCGAACGAAATGACATCGTAATTCTGCATTCATAATATCCAAAATGCTCCTTACGTCTTTGTTATGCCTTGAAATTACTATATGTCATCGGTATACTCCTTATGTCAATGATATGCTCCAATTACCTTTCCTCGATTGTATGAACAAAACATGCTTCGAACGAAATGACATCGTAATTCTGCATTCATGATATCCAAAATGCTCATTACGTCTTTGTTATGCCTTGAAATTACCATATGTCATCGGTATGCTCTTTATGTCAATGATATGCTCCAATTATCTTTCCTCGATTGTATGAACAAAACGTGATTCAAACGAAATGATATCGTAATTCTGCATTCATGATATCCAAATTGCTCCTTACGTCTTTGTTATGCCTTGAAATTACCATATGTCATCGATATGCTCCTTATGCCAATGATATGCTCCAATTACCTTTCCTCGATTGTATGAATAAAACATGCTTCGAACGATATTATATTGAAATTCTGCATTCAAACAAAACATGCTACTGTTTCATCCTGTATCTCTGCTTTGTATTTTGATACTTCATTTGTTTGAAAACTGTCCTCTTTGCTATGGATATGTTAGTCATTTGCTGAGCTTTATATGCTCACCCCGTTGCTATATAAAATTTTCAGGATAGCTTATCGCTCACTAAAATGTGTAAATTGGGTTGAGGCAGTGGAAGACTAGAAGATTTTGGGGCAAATATTTTGTACTTGATAGGTTGATGTTGTATAAGTTCTTTTTGGGAGTAATGAAATATTAATGACAAATCTAGATTGATGTATCTTGTAAATATTTGAAAAGTACCTCTTATGTCAGGATTTTGAAAATGTTAAGTCTAAACTGTGTACTGATATAAACATGTAGTACATGTTGGTTTTGCGATTGCATTAATTCCCGCGCTTATGGATTTATGATATAGTTATGGTTTAATTAAGTTGCTTTTGGATTTTAAGAATCTTCTAGTGACATGATGTATGATTATAAACTGCATAGGTTTTGTGAATTGTGGATTGTAGAGATGAATGACTTGAATGTTTTTCTTAGTGACCTCAAATGTGTGATTGGATCTTGGATTGTTTGTTGAATTATAATATTATCAATCTTGAGTTAGGTTCACACCTCCTAAATGAGAATTAAATTCGAGGAGGCGTGTCATTAAGACATGATCATAGCTCTTTTTATTCTGGTGTGTCCATTGCTCTTCCGGCGAGCTTTTGACGTACTTCCGACGAACATCTGACGAACTCTCGGTAATGCTCTAGTGGACTCCGATAAGCTCCCAGACTTTACGACAATCTTCTTGGTGAGCTTTGATGAGTTTCTTTGGCAAGCTCTTGGACTTCTTGGTTGGTTCCAACAGAATTTCTGACGAACATCCGGACTTCCGACGAACTCTCGAACTCCCAATGAGATCTCAATCTTGACTCCGGCAATACCTGCTTTATGTCTTACTGCTTATCGTAGTTAATCCTGCACACTTTTCTCAATATATAGATTAGATCAAACAATTTACAATTGACTTCATCATCAAAATCTGAGATTCAACAATCTCCCCTTTTTTATGATGACAATCAATTGATGACAGAATTAACCTTAACTCCCCCTATCTATATGCCATACTTGAGAAAAGACATTCTTAAATTCAAGACCTTTGAATTCAAGAGACATATTGATAAGTTAAGTTCATTTAAACTTATCAATATACACATCATGATTCCTATCATGATCTAACCTTTTCAAAATGATGTCAAAGCATGACATCCATTTTCAAGTTTGATATTTCAAATATGAAAGATGATAAAGATAGCAATTCATCATTCTATGGTAAGATATCAATTTATAAAATTGCAAGTGAAGCTCTTGATATCTTATCATAATGAAAAAAATTTATCAAGCAAATATTTCAAATATATATGATGAAATACATTGCATACATTTGTCATAAATTTACCACATTTTGGTATTATTTCTCCCCCTTTGTTATCAACAAAAAGTGAAAATGATTCAACAATGCAAGTGTGGTAAAAATTCATGTCACATTTCAATTTGTATACCAATCATATTTTAAGCATTTATAACATGGTATCATTCAAAAGTTCTCAAATTAAAAGTTATAAATATTTAAAGAGATGGCTTCCATCAACTTCTCCCTTTTTTTTTTTCATCAAAACTTTGCATGAAGAAAGAGAGTAAGGATGAAAATCCATTAAGAACCAACTTTGAATGAAGTTAAAAATGATAAAAGAGTTTCATTAAATCATGCTTCCATTTTCACAAGGATCAAGATATTCATATGAAATCAAATCCTCGTTCTTGCAAGTATTCATCTCATAAATAAGAATCATAAAAATTCTTCCTTTATTAAGAAAGAATTCATGTAAAAGAATCATCATATGAAGGATAAAAGAAATTCTATGAATAAGCCTTCGTAATGAGAAGATCATCACATCAAATCCATTTCTCAATAAAAATTCACAAGAGATAAATCCGAGAGATGCATTTGTCAATGAAATCCATGAAGTGATTTAGTTTATCAAAAGTGATGGAGCAAGGGTATGAAGTAAACTTGATATGGCATAATCTCATGAAAGCTCCATTCAAGAAATTCATAAAGATAGTCGGAGAAAGATATATATCAAATTCATGCATTTGGACAAATTAATATTCCTAACTCTCTTCTAATAAAATTATATTGTTCTTTATTTAAAGGTTTTGTAAAGATATCGGCTAATTGATATTTCATATCAATAAACTTTAAGATTACATCATGATTAGTAACATGATCTCGTATAAAGTGATACCTAATATCAATATGTTTTGTTCTAGAATGTTGAATAGGATTTTTTGTTAAACATATTGCACTTGTGTTATCATATTTTATGGGAATGTTTTTAAGATGAATCTTGTAATCCTCTAAAGTGTTTTTCATCCACACTATGTGCACAACATGTACTAGCTGCAATGTACTCAACTTCGGTTGTAGATAATACAATCGAGTTTTGTTTGTTGGAAGACCAAGAAACAAGTGTATGTCCTAAAAATTGATATATTCCCGATGTGCTTTTTCTATCTAATCTACATCCAGCAAAATTCGCATCAACATAAGCAATTAGCTCAAAGTTCTTGGATTTTGGATACCATAATCCTAGATTTGTGATTCCTTTAAGATATCTAAGTATTCTTTTAACTGCTTTAAGATGAGATATCTTAGGATTAGATTGAAACCTAGCACAAAGTCCTACACTAAACATGATATTCGGTCTAATTGCAGTGAGGTAAAGTAAACTTCCTATCATACCCCTATAAGTTTTTTGATCAAAGCTTTCTCCACTTTCATCAATTTCTAACTTAGTGGAGGTGCTCATAGAAGTGTTGATAGTCTTTGAGCTATCCATATTAAACTTTTTTAGCAAATCTAAAGCATATTTTGTTTGACTAAGAAATATACCATTACTTAGTTATTTGATTTGTAAACCTAAAAAGAAAGTTAATTCTCCCATCAAACTCATTTCAAATTCAAGACTCATACTTTTAGCAAATGACTCACATAGAGATTCATTCATAGAATCGAAAATGATATCATTAACATAAATTTGAATAATAAGAAAATTATTTTTAATTTTTTTGATAAATAATGTAGTATCGACCTTGCCTTTAGAGAAATTATTTTTGATAAGAAATGAGCTAAGTCTCTCATACTAAGCCCTTGGGGCTTGTTTCAATCCATAGAGAGCTTTAGTCAATTTAAATGTATGATTAGGGAGATTATCATTCTCAAATCTGGGAGGTTGTTCAACATAAACTTCTTCGGAAATAAAGCCATTAAAAAATACACTTTTAACATCCATTTGAAATAACTTAAAATTATTACTACTAGTATAGGCAAGGAGCATCCTTATGGCTTCTAATCGTTCCACAGGAGCGATGGTTTCTTCATAATCGATACATTCTTCTTAGTTGAAACACTTAGCCACTAATCTAGCTTTGTTTCGAACCATGATACCAAATTCATCTTGCTTGTTTCTAAATACCCATTTAGAACCAATAACTAAATGGTCACTTGGCCTAGGAACAAGCTTCCACACCTCATTTCTCTCAAATTGATTTAACTCTTCTTGCATTGCGATGACCCATGAATCATCTTTCAATGTCTCGTCAATACACTTAAGTTCAATTTGGGAGAGAAAAGCAGCGTTTGCATAGAAATTCTTAAGAGAGGAACGAGTTTGAACCCCTTTAGATGTGTCTCCTATTATTAGCTCCTTAGGATGAGCATCTATATACTTCCATTCCTTTGGTAAAGAAGGTTCATAAAAAGATGTATCTAAGTTGCTAGAAGGAGAAAGGGGTTCATTCAAGTTCAAAATTTTAAAATTAAGATCATCATCAAAATCATTTTTCTTAACTTTGAAAATTTCATTAAAAACCACATGAATTGATTCTTCTATAATCAAAGTTCTTTTGTTAAAGATATGAAAGGCTTTAGAAATGGAAGAATAACCAAGAAAAATTCCTTCATCGGATTTTGCATCAAACTTTCCTAAGGTATCTTTTTCATTCAATATAAAGCAGAAAACTTTAAAGTATGAAACATTGGGTTTTTTGTTGTTCCATAACTCATAAGGAGTTTTAGAAAGTAATGGTCTTATTAGAACCCTATTCATGATATAGCATATCGCATTTACAGCTTCGGCCCAAAAATATTTATGTAGAGTATGCTCATTTAACATGGTTCTAGCCATTTCTTGTAAGTTTTTATTTTTTCTTTCTACTACTCCATTTTTTTAGGATTTCTTGGAGTAGAGAAGTTGTGGTTGTATCCATTAAATTCATAAAATTCTTAAAAATTATGGTTTTGAAATTCACCACCGTGATCACTTCAAATTGATGAAATCATAAAACTTTTTTCATTTTGAACAAGTTTACAAAACTTAGAGAAATGCCTAAAGTAATCATTTTTGTGTGCTAAGAAGTAAGTCCATGTTATCATGGACTTAGCTGGTTTTGTCTAAGTCGTGCGGCACCCTTACATGTCCGTCCGCAAAGGTCAGCCTCCCCGAAGCCTCCCATGGTCCCTTAGGACCTACAAAAGAGAAAAGGGGTTAGAGAGAACACCTCACTTGGCATCTACAAGCAAACATTCTAGGAAACACTTTATAGACAATGCAAATTACAAATAGACTTTACAAGCTCTGAATAGTTGCACAACAAAAGGTCAAAATGGTCCACTATAGATCGAAAATCTCTCAAAAGTGTCCACATGACACAACCTTTATTTACAAGCCTAAAGCGGCCACCAACCCAACTAAAAATGGAATTATTAAGCCTTTGGTCGTCCCTCTACATGCTGTGTAGAGCATTAACATACCAAAAGACACAGACATACATAAGCATTACATCAAACATCCTGTTTAGAAGTTTGTCTATAACATTCTCCCCTACTTATTCCTTCAACGTTCTCATCGAAGCCTTTGCCAACACTGCAACTCCTTACCTTTGCTGAGTCATCAATCTTCTACTCCAGCTGCAATGCACCTCTTGGCTCTCAGTTGCTCTTCATTGCTATTTTTGAGTAGTCGAACCTTTGATCCGCCATGCTGCTTCAACTCACCAATGACTCTGACTCTAATGTGGGGTTGATTGAGTTGTGTTGATCCCTGTTGGTTCCTGCGGATCCTTCAGATGAAGGAAAAGATCATCCTTACTATGTGCTAGTCTCTCAAATGTCTCATGCTGCTTGAACTGGGTGGATGCTTGTTGGAGCTTTAACGAGCATCACCTCGCAAACTTCTGAAGTTTTGGGTCCTTCCTCCACAAAATTTGTCCATTGACTCTTCTTTCACTTAGTTGTCACTTCCAAGTAGATTCGTATTACTTCCATTTTCGATTGGCATTTTGTTGGGAAATGAAGCGGACAATCTACTCTCAGTAGTATTGATCACCATTGGTGAGGATTTGACAATTATTGTCTTCTATTATCTTCAAAGGGTCTTTGAATCTATGTAGAGCTCCTCTACTAGATAGATAAGAGAATTGGGGTACTCGGTTTCGCCTATTCTCTTAAGAGTTGAGAAGACAAAGGTTACTTGACTTCACCCGCCTCCTCGAGATTGTACTCAATGCATTGAGCTGGTTACTGGTCTTCGCATACTCTTTGCTCATACTTCTGAAGCACTTGAAGTGTTGGCACTCCTTGGATTGAGCTAGTTACTGTGATTCACCTTCTCATTGCCATCGAACTTCTGGAATGCAGAAAGTTTTCACCCTAACTTGGAGTAATTCTCTAATAGATTTGGTCGCCTCTGGGATTGTACCGTCTTCTCCATCAACCCTACCGCCTACTCCACTGAGTAGCAAAGGTACAACACCACGTACTGCTTGCTTCATTCCTTGGTCATGCACTCTTGCATGACCCTAAGTCCTTCACTTTCAGCTATCTTGATGAGACACTTGTTGACATCGGTCTTACGAAGTTCCTTAGCCTCTGCCCTTCAGCTTTGTCTCGGTACTTGGAGTTTGCTTCTACATGCTCCACCTCCTCGACCCCTTTCACGACCAAGCGCTCTCCCTCCATGAGAGCAAGGGATCAATGACTTTCATGGAAGTCCTACTGATAAGACCCTAAAGTCTTATTGTAAAAAAGAAGAAGAAAAAGGGGATGATCACTTCGAGGGGATTGGCCTCCTTGATCGCTTCGAGGGGATCGGCCCTCCTTGATCACTTCGAGGGGATTGGCCTCCTAGGGTTTGTCAAAAGATAGAATAATATTTTTCATAGATAATTGAAAAGAAGTAGTTATATCCCTATTTATAGAGTTCCACCCAGAGTCCATCAAGACTTAAACTATAATAATAAATAAATATTAAATAAACCTCTACTTGACTCTAACTGAATCAAACCGACTCAATAAACAACTAGACTAAACAGACTGAATAAACATTATTCAAAAGCTCAAAAAAAGGGTCCTAACACCTGCCTCTACGGTACCATGGCACTGCCATGCCCATGGCCCTACTATCCGTCGCCTCGCATCTGCATCCCTTTTCTTCACGATCAGTAAATATGTCTCTGTGGCACTCCTCCGAGTCTACCTCCACTCTAACTGATGCTTGATTTTGGGTAGCTAAGTCCTTCTGGACTCGTCATCGCTTCCTCGCCCCTTTCAACCCCCTACTTCAACACCTCTGTGTTCTCCAAGCAGCTCCCTTTGATCGATGGAAAGACAGACTGCAACTCTCATGCATGGCCTTTGCCATCACATTGTAGGATTTGTACCGATTTTGTTCTCCTTAGCTTCCTTGGTAGCAACGTTCGCTTATTCAACCTTGTCCTTTGACTTGCCGAGCTCCCTTAAGTGAATATGGGCTCTGGAGCAGTCCAACTCTCCAGTTGCTTTGAACATACCTCTGCATGATCAAGTCCCTCCCATGAGACTCACTGGTACTTGCATTCAAACTTTTCCCTCGGTAGAACATAGCCCCCCCATATGCTGATGACCAAGGCTTTCATCTGATACAAAATTCGATGCACGCATGGAAGACCCGTCTCTGCGGTACCATAGCCCTTCTTGTCATCGTGTTGTTCACCGAAGTGGAGCTTCCAGTATCTCCCGATCATACCTCCGTATGATCTAGTCCCTCACGAGACTATGTCGTGTGTATTGCATTGCCACGAACTGTTCTACCACGATCCGCTACACCATGTTACCTCTTGGTGACATCTCTATTGTATTCTGATCCTTATGGGATGAACTCCAATTATGATCCTTCTATGTGTGGCCTCTGCCAATATATCGTAGGGTCTCTTCCACCTTCGATTATGTTCGTTCCTTTAGCAATCGACCTTCATCCACCCACTCTTGGGTCACACCTAGATGAAGCACCACTCTAGGACAGTCCGTCGCCTAGTAGCTCCCGAAGTCCATCGACTTCAATGAAAATGGTGCACCATTGTCTGGATCCTAGGCCTCTGCCCCTACCAGCACAATCTCTGCTACGCCCGCTTCCTGTCTAGCAACTTGATTGGCAACACTATGGCATATTCTTTAAGAGTACCCGCCTCTGCGTCCTTTTGCCCCATGCCAAGGCCTCTTGAACCCAACTTCGCCTTCGCAAGTTGAGTCGCCTTAGTTCCTCCATCAAATGCTTCTTTAAGATAAGGTGCATTTGCCTAGAAGCTCCCTTCGTCTTTGGCACCATGCAAGATAAGTCTGCTCTGTCAGAATGAGGGACCCATAGAACAACATGATCTTGCATCTTGCCTCTGCAAGAGTTCATGTCCTTGACCTTTGTCCAAGGAAAGCACTGTGCCTCCACTCCATGTTCCATCTTCTATGTTGGCTCCCTTCATGCGGCTTAGATACTTCGCCAAGTTACACCCAAGTTGCTCTGCTCCTCGTTTTGCATTGAGTTAATGGTGACCCTCGTGCCCACCATTCCGTGGGTTAGCCCTCCCTTGAGTCCGATCTCCATATCGACTCCAAGTGTGCCTTCATTTATGTTGCTTTGGGTCACTCTCCCACTTGATCTGGCAATGCATCCACCAATGCATTCTCTTAAGCGAGATCATGCAACGACTCCTCACCGCTTGCTCGGTCCATTGAGCTTCATGGAGTTGTTATTTGTTGAGGTACTCCTCCTCAACATGTGCGGTCTGTCCCACATGATTCTCCCTCTAGAGAGTCGGGATTTATCCCTCCTAGATAATTATCCCGTTGAAGCAACATCTCTCTTTGTTTTGGAGACCACCATCCCCTTGGACTACTCCGATTTGCTGAACAAACTGTGTATTGTTTTGCCTCCTGCAAACACACTTGCTAGATTGCGACTCCACGTCAATACAGCCTCCGCTGCACCACTCAAGGCCTAGCAACATGCTGAACTGGTTGCACCCTTCAGCCTCCTACGGACATATCCTTCACATGCCGAAGAGAAAGTTTCAATGCTCCATGGCGCTGAGTTTCGGTCGCCTTGGGATGGCCGCGAACATTCCATCGTCCACATACAAGCCCATGCATGAGTACTGAATTCTTTGAGTTAGCAATTCCCCTCACATCTGTGAGCTTTGCACAACTCTTTCGGTCGCTGAACAACTCATTCCACCTTGCATGGTCTCATCCTTTACCAAGCGCCTCGCTTGCATTGAGCACCATCAAGTATAGTTGTCAACGTTGAGTTGTAGCTCAAACTCAGTCATTCCAACCTTTGTGTGCTCCGCATTCTTCCAAGCTTGTTTATTCTCGTGGTGCCTCTTGCGCGAAGGGTTGGCCATTCCTCTGAATGCCAATATCAGATGCCCACTCCTCCGAGCGACTCCTTTTCCCTCCATCTCCATGCCCGTTTTCCCCCAAACGGTCGCGCGTGTGCTGACTGTCCTCAACACAGCCCCGCTAGGTCCCCCACATTTGCATGCTAAGTGTTTCTATGAGTGCTTGTCCTGCTCTGATACCATCTGTCATGGACTTAGCTGGTTTTGCCTAAGTCATGCGGTACCCTTGCATGTCCGTCCGCAAAGGTCAGCCTCCCCGAAGCCTCTCATTATCCCTTAGGACCAACAAAAGAGAGAACGGGTTAGAGAGCAAGCCTCACTCAGGATCCACAAGCAAACATTCTAGGAAACACTTCATAGACAATGCAAATTATAAACAGACTTTACAAGCTCTGAATAATTACACAACAAAGGGTGAAAATGGTCCACTACAGACCAAAAATCTCTCACAAGTGTCCATATGACACAACCTTTATTTACAAGCCTAAAGCGGCCACCAACCTAACTAAAAATGGGACTATTAAGCCTTCGGTTGTCCCTCTACATGCTGTGCAAAGCATGAATATACAAAAAAACATAGACATACATAAGCATTACATCAAACATCCTGTTTAGAAGTTTGTCCGTGACAATGTGTATCTACTAAAATCATCCACAATGACAAATGCATATTTGCTATCTCCTAGGCTTGATGTAGCAATTGGTCCAAACAAGTCCATATGGATCAATTTTAAAGGTCTAGAGGTGCTTATTTGGTTCTTAGGTTTGAAGCTACCTTTTATTTATTTTCTTAGTTGACATGCATCACACACATTATCCTTGATGAACTTGATATGAGGAATTCCTCTTACAAGTTCTTTAGATAAAATTTGAGAGATTAGTTTCATGCTAGCATGACATAATCTCCTATGCCAAAGCTAAGCATCATCATTCAAAATTGAAAAACACATTTCATTACAAAGATCATTGATGTTAATATGCGTTATTTTATTTTAGCATAATCATAGATATGTTTTTATATGGTTTTTCAATAATGCAATCATTAGAATCAAATCTAATAATATATCCTTTATCACAGAATTGAATAATACTCAAAAGGTTATGCTTTAAACCATCAACTAATATTACATCTTCAATAAGAAGGTTGGATTTGTTACCAATAGTTCTTTTACTAATGATTTTACCCTTATTGTTATCTCCGAAGGTGATATATCCTTCGTCTAGGCTAGTGAGCTTAGAGAAATGAGATGGATCTCCGGTCATATGCCTTGAGCATCCACTATTAAGGTATCATCTCTTGCTCCTAGCTTATGATAGTATATTTTTCTATAAAAAGAGATGATTTTTAGGTACCCATTTGATCTTAGGTGCCTCAAAAATTGATCTATATATATAACTTATCATGTTGCGTTGAGTCATTTGAGGTTCTTTTAGGAACCCAAATCAATTTATGTAGACTATATTTCTTGAATGGACATTTGTACGTAACATATCCAGGTTTGCAACAAAAGTTACATTTGGTATGAGGTGATATATACAAGGTAAGGCCTTTAATAAAGGTGGTTAGATTTTGATGAGAGCTACTCACAAATTTGATTCCGCTTTTCCTATGAACACGACCCTTGTTGGCAAGGATCATGTTCAAAGACTTGCTACCAACCTCAAATTTCTTCAAGGTATCTTTGAGTAGAAAGTTTTCCTTTTGAAGTATTTCTAAATCATGACATTTTATGTAAAGAGCTAAGCTATTTTCATGCTCAATCTTTACTCTATCAAAATTACTAATAAGAAAAGCATGTTCCTTTTTTAAAAAATTATACTTTTTACTCAAAATTTTACATTCATCAAATAATTCATGAAAAGCACTTGAAAGCTCATCAAAAGTTAAATTTTCTTCTAATGAACTTGTTATCTCATCTTTAGTAGCCATTAGCGCATAGTGAGCAACTTGCTCGGTGTTGGTTGGCTCCTCTTCTTCGGAAGCACTTGAGTCGTCCCATATAGCTTTGAGTACCTTCTTCTTTGGTGGCCTCCTCTTTGCTTGGGGACATTCATTCTTGAAGTGTCCCGGCTTCTTGCATTCATAGCATATCACTTGTTCTTTATTTGGTTTAATTTTATTTTTAGTATCATTTTTGAATTTATTTTATTTTATAATTTTTTTAAATTTTCTTGTTAATAATGCCAAGTCTTCATCAAAGTCCTCATCACTTTAGTTTTCTTTCAAGTGGTCTTCTTGTGTTCTCAGTGCTATATCCTTCATGTTCTTTGGAAGGGTGCCCTCAAGCTCTTCATGAGCTTTGCATGTCATTTCATAGGTCATCAGTGATCTAATTAGTTCTTCAAGAGGAAAATTATTTAGATCTTTGGCCTCTTGAATGGTCGTTACTTTAGGATCCCAACCTTTAGGAAGGGATCTTAAAATCTTATTAACTAGTTCAAAATCCGAGAAACCTTTACTAAGTCCTTTTAGATCATTGATGACATCTATAAATCGGGTATACATGTCTCCAATAGTCTTACTCGGTTTCATTCGAAACTTATAAGAATGTATTAAAAGATTAATTTTGACTCATTCACTCTACTAGTGCCTTCATGAGTCACTTCGAGTATGTGCCAAATGTCAAAAGCCATTTCACAAATCGATACTCGATTAAACTCATTTTTATCTAATGCACAAAATAAGGTATTCATAGCCTTTGCGTTTAAAGTAAAAGTCTTCTTCTCCAACTCATTCCAATCGTTCATTGGAAGAGAAGACTTTTGAAAACCATTTTTGACAATGTTCCAAGGCTCAAAATCCATTGAAATTAAGAAGATCCTCATTTTAGTTTTCCAATATATGTAATCTGTCCCATTGAACATGGGCGGATGTATAATTGAATGGCCCTCTAGGTTGCTAGCAAATGCCATCTCTCTTGGGTTTAAAACCAAATAAGAGTGAACCTTGCTCTAATACCAATTGTTATGATCAAGAGCGGCACTAAGAGGGGGGGTGAATTAGTGCAGCGGAAAACATTCATTATTTAAAAAAACTTGTTTCGATTAAAATCGATTCCGAAGAGAATGGTTTCGATTCAATCCATTTCGAAAATAATTTGAACTTGAAAGCTTTCGTGAAAGTGCAAGAGAAGACTAAGGTGGTTTACAGTCTTCATACGATTAAAGCCGATCTTGAAAGGTGTTTACTTGAAAGCATATGTAAATGTAGTTAAAGCACAGTAAGGAGGAGAGGCAGTTTGCTATAAAAGAAAGTTGCTCAAAGTAAATACAAACTGAGTTTTAGAGTGGTTCGGTCAATGTGACCTACATTCACTTTTGGATTCCTCCTTCGACGAGGTCATCAGCGTCTACTAAAGGCCTTCCTTCAATAGGTGAAGACCGAACACCTCTTCACAGCACTTTTTCCTTTTTCTGGGTTTAGGAGATGAACCCTTACAAGTCTCACTTCTCTTTCTTGGATGGTTATAAGGCTAAGAGATGAAGGAGGAGAACTCTAACTTTTACAACATTTTAAGGCTCAAGAACTCAAAATTATGCCAATAGGTTTCGTGCCCTTTTATGCAAAAAAGGGTAGGGTTTTTATAGGCCCCAATGGCTTCAAAAATGGAGCCAAAAAGTGTCTAATCCCAGATTTTCGGGTTTCTGGCGGTACTACCACCTAATACCTGACATTGGGTGATACTACTGCTCCATCTGGGTGGTACCACTGCCTAACAAGGGTGGTACCACTATTGGCAGCAATAATTGTCGGCGGTACCATCGCCCAGTCTGGGCGGTGCCACCGTCGGCCAGGAATTCAGGGGATGATTGGGTTGTTCAATCTGGCCCAAATCAACCCTGTTAAGGGCCCAATTGGCCCCTAATTAATTTAGTGGGATTACCTCCCAATCTTAACTTAATTTATGCTCTAACTATGATAATTAAGACATGATCATAGCTCTTCTTGTTCTAGTGCGTCAATTGCTCTTCCGGCGAGCTTTCGATGTACTTCCGACAAACATCCGACAAACTCTCGACAATGCTCCGGTGGAGTCCTGGCAAGCTCTTGGACTTTACGACGATCTTCTTGGTGAGCTCCGATAAGTTTCTTTGGCAAGCTCCTGGACTTCTCGGTTGGTTCTGGTAGAACTTCCGACGAACGTCCTGACTTCCGACGAACTCTCGAACTCCTAATGAGATCTCGATCTTGACACCGGCAACACCTACTTTATGTCTTACTGCTTATCGTAGTTAATTGTTCCAACTCTATTACCCCCCACCAGAGCCTCCTATAAGAAGCAAGTTAAAACCATTTTAGCGGATCACAAGATAAAGCTACTCAATGGAGCCGAGAAGACCGAGTACTTAGTGAAGTGGCAAAAGCTTCCTCGAACTGAAGCTAGTTGGGAGCCCAAAGATGCCCTTCAACATAAAGAAGAGTCATCAACCACTACCAACAAGCGTCGATAATGTCGCCAACAGTTTAAGTGGGTGAGAATGTTACGAACGGTCAATGCACACTTATAACAACTTCATTCAACGAACCGTTCATCGCTTTTGTTTACATATACAAATACTTGGCAGCATGTTTTGCCTTGGTTTTGTTTTCTTTTGCTTGTAAAAATATAAGTTTGAACAGGTTGTAGTGCTATAGTGCGACCGCTCAATGCACCGAGCAAAATAGCCCAAAATGGCTCCGTTTTCGCATGCCACGGGCTATTTTCTATAGCCCGCTATTGCATGCGAAATGTCAGCCATCTTAGCACCTTAGAACCACCCAGGTGGCACTATAGGGGATGGGGCTTCTGTATAGTGTCGGGCATTGAACAATCTTCACAAGTTCACATGTTTTCTTGACAGGAACTTGCCTTCTCGCTCGGTACCCGGTGAGTAGTTGTTTGTGTACTTGCAGTTGTTCGTTCAACCCTCTAAAGTCCTTGTTTTTCTTCTTTCTTTGTTTTCTCTCATGCACGCAAGGTGCTCGCTGAATTTCTTGTAAAGCTTCCATTTTCGGGATGTTGAAACTCGGATTTTGATGATGAAGTCAATTGTCATTTGTTGTCTAATCTATGTGTTGAGATAAGTGTGCAGGATTAACTACGATGAAAGTAAGACATGCAGCAGGAGTTGCGCCGGAGTCATGACAATGATCACGTTGGGAGTTCGAGAGCTCGACGGAAGTTCGGACAGTCGTCGGAGGTTCTGCGGGAACAGATCCGAGAAGTCCAGAAGCTTGCCAAAGGAGCTCGTCGGAACTTGCCAAGTGGATCGTCGCAGTCCAGGAGTTTGCCGGAAGTCCGCAGGAGTATCACCGAGGTTTCATCGGATGATCGACGGAAGTTCGCCGGAAACTCGCCGGAAGAAGCGAGTGACGCACCAAAGCAAGCTGCAGAATATGTCTTAGGAAATAATCGTAGTTAGCATGATGATTAGGTTAGAAATGGGAGGTGATCCCATTAGCTTAATCTTGGGGCATTTGGGCCCCTGAAAAACTTAGATTGGGTCGAATGGTTCAACCCATTCGGACCCAGGTGGTTGTGGGAGGTGCAACCGCCCAGGTAGGGAGGTAGCACCGCCCAGGCTGTGTCTCCCAGCGAGACTTGGAGGTGCAACCGCCCCAGCCGAGAGGTGCAACCGCCCAGGGCTCAGTCTTCGAGCGAGACTGGGCGGTGCAACCTCTCCCGTCAGGCGGTGCAACCTCTCCAGTCAAGAGGTGCAACCGCCTGAGCTCGGTCTTCGAGCTCTGGCAAAGAGGTGCAACCGCCTCTGACAGAGGTGGCACCGCCCAGAGGCTCAGTCTTCGAGCTTTGCCAGGCGGTGCAACCTCTCCAGTCAAGAGGTGCAACCGCCTGATCCCGGAATTCCGGGATTTGATCGTTTTGAGCTCCAAATTTTAACTGGGTTCGGGCCTATAAATACCCCACCCATTCAGCACTGAAAAGATATAGATCCACTCCAAATTCCTGATCTTTTCTGTGATTCCTAGAGCTCAAAATTGTGTAAAGTCCAAAAGTTCTCCTCTTTCTGTTCTTCAAAGTCTTGAGTTGTAAAGAGAGGAGAGAAAGGATCTGTAAAGGTTGTCTCCTGAGCCTGTCAAAAGGAGAGAAACTGTAAAAGGGCAGTTGGCCTTCGCCTATTGAAGGAAGGCCTCTAGTTGACGTCGGCAACCTCATCGGTGGAGGAAGCCAAAAGTGGAGTAGGTCAAGACTGACCGAACCACTCTAAATATCTGGTTTGCGTTTATTTTTTAGCACTTTATCATTACTGCAAACCTCCTACATAGCTACTGCCCTCTGCGCTTTTACGAACGATTCTCTAAGTTCAGATCTTTCCGAATCTGCATTGAGATGTAAATCGGTGTTTTCGTAAGATCTTTACATCACAGTTTACGCTTACGCTTTGATTCCATTCATAACTGCGAACTGCTTTTTGCACATTCACAAAAAGATTTTCAAAGTTCAGTTTCTGCGTTTAGACGTAAAACTGCGTTTAGACGTAAAACCACGTTTAGACGTAAAACTGCGTTCCGACGCAAAACTGCGTTCAAACGCAAAACTGCGTTCAAACACAAAATTGCGTTTAGACGTAAAACTGCGTTTAGACGTAAAACTGCGTTCAGACGCAAAATTGCGTTTAGACGTAAAACTGCGTTTAGACGTAAAACTGCGTTTAGACGTAAAACTGAGTTTAGACGTAAAACTGAGTTTAGACGTAAAACTACGTTTAGACGCAAACTGCGTTTAGATGTAAACTGCTCTTAGACGCAATCTGCGCTTAGACGCAAACTGCGCTTAAATACATACTGTGAATCGGCTTTTGCACCATAATAGATTTTATTGAACGAACGCACCTTTCGGTTTTAAATTGCTTTAAGATTTCCGCTGCACTAATTCACCCCCCCCTCTTAGTGCTCTCGATCCTAACAATTGGTCTCAGAGCACGGTTAACTCTCAAACGGATTAAAACCCAAGAGAGATGGCTTACGCCGGAAACCAAGAGGGCCATTCCATTACACGTCCACCCATGTTTAATGGGATAGACTACACCTATTGGAAGACCCGAATGAGGATCTTTCTTATTTCTATGGACGTTGAACTCTGGAATCTTGTAGAGAATGGTTTTTCAAAGTCTTCTCTTCCAATGATCGATTGGAACGATTCGGAGAAGAAGGCTTTCGCTCTTAATGCAAAGGCTATGAATGCCTTATTTTGCGCACTTGATAAAAACGAGTTTAATCGTGTTTCGATTTGTGAAACTGCATATGATATTTGGCACACACTCGAAGTGACTCATGAAGGCACAAGGAGAGTGAAAGAGTCAAAAATCAATCTTTTGTTACACTCTTTCGAACTTTTTCGGATGAAACCGAGTGAGACTATTGGCGACATGTTTACCCGTTTTACGGATGTTGTCAACGGTCTAAAAGGACTCGGAAAAAGTTTTTTGGATTTTGAGCTTGTAAATAAAATTCTAAGATCCCTTCCTAAGAGTTGGGATCCTAAAGTCACTGCTATTCAAGAGGCAAAAGATCTAAACAACTTCCCTCTTGAAGAACTAATTGGGTCATTAATGACCTACGAGATGACTTGCAAAGCTCATGAAGAGCAAGAAGACATCCTTCCAAAGAATAGGAAGGATATGGCACTTAAAACTTCTGAATACCACTTGAGAGAAAACTCAAGTGATGAGGACTGTGATGATGACTTGGCACTTCTGACAAGAAAGTTTAAAAAGTTCTTTAAAAGAAACAAGTTTAAGAATGATGCAAAAATTAAACTTGAACCCAAGAAGGACCAAGTGATCTGCTATGAATGCAAAAAGCCGAGACACTACAAGAGTGATTGTCCCCAAGTCAAAAAGAGAACATCAAAGAAGAAGGCGCTTCAAGCAACATGGGATGACTCGAGCGCATCTGAAGAAGAGGAGTCTAACACCGAGCAAGTTGCTCATTACGCCTTAATGGCCATTGGAGAGGAGGTAACGAATTTATTAGATGCTGATTTATCTTTCGATGAATTATTAAATGCCTTCCATGACTTATATGATGAATGCAAGATTATCAATAGAAAATACAAATTACTCAAAAAGGAGCATGATAGTCTAACTTGTGATTTTGATAAGTTAAAAATTGAATATCATGATAGTTTAAATACAAGTATCAAATGTCATGATTAGAAACTCTCCAAAAAGAAAACTCGCTACTTAAGGACACCTTGAAGAAATTCGAGGTTGGTAGCAAGTCATTGAACATAATCCTTGCAAACAAATGTCACGTTCCAAAAAGAAGTGGAATTGGATTTGTGAGAAGTCCCCACCTAAATCCAACCACCTTTATAAAAGGCCCCATCTTACATGTTCAACACCAAGCAAAATGTAACTTTTGTTACAAAATTGGACACAAGACACATTATTGTCCATTCAAGAAAATTAGTCCAAACAAATTGATTTGGGTTCCCAAAGGAACCATGACGAATTCTATGCAACATGATAGAAAATCTAGATCTATTTTTGAGGCACTCAAAAGCAAATGGGTACCTAAACATCATTAGTTCTTGTAGAAACCCACACCATCGCAAGCTAGGAGCAAGAGATGGTACCTTGATAGTGGATGCTCAAGGCATATGACCGGAGATCCATCTCAATTCTCTAAGCTCACTAGCATAGACGAAGGCTATGTCACCTTCGGAGACAACAACAAGGGTAAAATCATTGGCAAAGGAACCATAGGCAACAAATCCAACTTCTTTATTGAAGATGTTTTGATAGTTGATGGTTTAAAACATAACCTCTTAAGCATTAGTCAATTATGTGATAAAGGATACGTTGTCAAATTCAAATCTAATGCTTGCATCATTGAAAAACCACATAAGAACATATCTATGATTGCATTAAAACAAAATAATGTATACACTATTGACATAAATGATTTGTGTGATGAAATGTGTTTTGCGGTTATGAATGAGGATGCTTGGCTATGGCACAGAAGATTAGGTCATGCTAGCATGAAACTAATCACTCAAATATCATCTAGAGAACTTGTAAGAGGAATTCCTCATATCAAGTTCATCAAAGATAATGAATGTGATGCTTGTCAATTAGGTAAACAAATTAAGGGTAGTTTCAAAGCTAAGAATCAAATAAGCACCTCTAGGCCCTTACAATTGATCCATATGGACTTATTCGGACCAATCTCTACTTCGAGTCTTGGAGGTAGCAAGTACGCCTTTGTCATTGTTGATGACTATACCAGATATACATGGACCTACTTCTTAAAACAAAAAAATGAATGCTTTAAATATTTTACCAAGTTTTGTAAACTTGTTCAAAATCAGAAGGGTTCTATGATTTCGTCAATTAGAAGTGATCATGATGGAGAATTTCAAAACCATGACTTCCAAGAATTCTGTGAACTCTATGGATATAACCATAACTTCTCTACTCCAAGAAATCCTCAACAAAATGGGGTAGTAGAAAGAAAAAATCGAAATATACAAGAAATGGCAAGAACCATGTTGAATGAACACAGCCTACCCAAATATTTTTGGGCCGAAGCTGTAAACACTACATGCTATATTTTGAATAGAGTTCTAGTAAGACCCTTACTCACCAAAACTCTTTATGAGTTATGGAATAACAAAAAACCCAATGTTTCATATTTTAAAGTCTTTGGGTGTAAATGTTTCATCTTAAATGAAAAGGATAACTTAGGAAAATTCGATGCCAAATCTGATGAAGGAATCTTTCTTGGTTATTCTTCGATTTCTAAAGCTTTTCGTATTTTCAATAAAAGAACTTTAATTATTGAAGAATCCATCCATGTTGTTTTCAATGAGATTTCCGAAATTAAGAAAAATGATCTTGATGATGATGTTAATTTTGATTCTTTGAATTTAAACGAAACCCCGTCTCCAACTAGCAACTTGGATGCATCCACTTCTCAAATTTCCTTACCCAAGGATTGGAAGTATGTAGATGCCCATCCTAAGGAGCTAATCTTAGGAGACACATCAAAGGGGGTTCAAAAACGATCTTCTTTTAAAAATTTCTGCGCCAACGCCGCCTTTCTCTCTCAAATTGAACCCAAATGTGTTGACGAAGCCATGAAAGATGATTCATGGATTATCGTAATGCAAGATGAATTGAATCAATTTGAGAGAAATGAGGTGTGGACGCTTGTTCCTAGGCCAAATGACCATTTAGTTATTGGTACTAAATGGGTCTTTAGAAACAAGCAAGATGAAAATGGTATCGTGGTTAGAAACAAGGCTAGATTAGTGGCCAAAGGTTTCAACCAAGAAGAAGGTATCGACTATGAAGAAACCTTCGCTCCTGTGGCTCGATTAGAAGCCATAAGAATGCTCCTTGCCTACGCTAGTAGTATTAATTTTAAATTATTTCAAATGGACGTTAAAAGCGCTTTTCTTAATGGCTTTATTTCCGAAGAAGTCTATGTTGAACAACCTCCTGGCTTTGAAAATAATAGTCTCCCTAATCAGGTGTTTAGATTGACTAAAGCTCTCTATGGTTTAAAACAAGCTCCAAGGGCGTGGTATGAGAGACTTAGTTCCTTTCTTATTGAAAATAATTTCATAAAAGGCAAGGTTGATACTACATTATTCATCAAAGACTTTGAAAATAATTTTCTCATTGTTCAAATTTATGTTGATGATATTATCTTTGGTTCTACGAATGAATCTCTTTGTGAGTCCTTTGCTAAAACTATGAGTCGTGAATTCGAAATGAGTCTAATGGGAGAATTAACATTCTTCTTAGGTCTACAAATCAAACAACTAAGCAATGGCATCTTTATTAGTCAAACTAAATATGCTATGAGTTTACTAAAGAAGTTTAATATGAATAACTCAAAAGCTGCTAACACTCCTATGAGCACCTCCACTAAGTTAGAAATTGATGAAAGTGGAGAAAGCTTCGATCAAAAAACCTATAGGGGTATGATAGGAAGTTTACTTTACCTCACCGCAACTAGACCAGACATAATGTTTAGTGTAGGACTTTGTGCTAGATTTCAATCAAACCCTAAGATATCTCATCTCAAAGCAGTTAAAAGAATACTCAGATATCTTAATGGTACCATAAATCTAGGATTATGGTACCCAAAATCAGAGAAGTTTGAGTTAACTGCTTATGCTGATGCAGACTTCGCTGGTTGTAGATTAGATAGAAAAAGCACATCAGGAACATGTCAATTCTTAGGACATGCCCTTGTTTCCTGGACATCTAAGAAACAAAACTCGGTTGCACTATCAACAACCGAAGCTGAATATATTGCTGCAAGTGCATGCTGTGCACAAGTTGTTTGGATGAAATATACCTTAGAAGATTATAAAGTTCATCTCAAAAATATTCCCATTAAATGTGATAACACAAGTGCAATATGCCTAACAAAAAACCCTATACAACACTCGAGAACAAAACATATTGATATCAGACATCACTTTATACGAGATCATGTTACGAATCATGATGTAATCATAGAATTCATTGATACGAAACATCAACTAGCTGACATCTTTACAAAACCTCTAAGTGAAGAACAATTTGATTTCATAAGAAGCGAATTAGGAATGTTGATGTGTCCGAATAGATAAACTTGTTAAAATTATTTTTCGGACTATATTGAATAATCAAATCACTTGATTACCATGTTTCCATGATTATTTTTGAAAATCTGTAACATAATCTTGTTCAAAATGCATCTCATTATTCGAATGCTATAAAACAGATTTTCTCAAACACTTTCAAAAAAATAAGTTTCTGAAATAATAAGTTCCTGTGTATGTGTTCCATCTTGTAATATCTTTGCGTGCACAATGGACTATAACAATTATAACAAAAAGGGGAAGAAGCTTTCAAAGCAATCTATGTAAAATTTCTCTATAAGTTTGTTAATATTATTTTCCTGGTATCACAATTACCATGCTTTTTGTTGATGACAAAGGGGGAGAAACATATGAATTGATAAACACTGCCATGATCATACTTGCAAACATATGAATTGTTTAAACATATGAATTGATAAACACTGTCATGATCATGTCTATATCATACTTGCAAAATACTTGAGTGATGCTTTAAACAATGTTATGATTATGCCATTCTTGCATCACCAAGAGATATATGAACGTGTGCTATAGTTTGCATTATGCCTTAAATGCAAAACTCGCTAGAGAATTTGAAATGTGTGCATCATATAATAGTGCTTCACAGCTTTAATGATAATGTTCAACTACATGATGACAAGTTACAATCACAATCATACAAACTTGAAGATGTATGTCAGGCCTTGACATCATCCTTGAAGAGATACATCATGATGGGTATCATGATAGGAATATTGATAAGTTTAACTGATCTAACTTATCAATATGTCACTTGAATTCTAAGATCATGAATTCAAGGTTGACTTATCTCAACTATGGCATGTAGACAGGGGGAGTTAAGGTTAACTCCATTATCAATTGATTGTCATCATCAAAAAGGGGGAGATTGTTGAATCTCGGATTTTGATGATGAAGTCAATTGTCATTTGTTGTCTAATCTATGTGTTGAGATAAGTGTGCAGGATTAACTACGATGAAAGTAAGACATGCAGCAGGAGTTGCGCCGGAGTCATGACAATGATCACGTTGGGAGTTCGAGAGCTCGACGGAAGTTCGGACAGTCGTCAGAGGTTCTGCGGGAACAGATCCGAGAAGTCCAGAAGCTTGCCAAAGGAGCTCGTCGGAACTTGCCAAGTGGATCGTCGCAGTCCAGGAGTTTGCCGGAAGTCCGCAGGAGTATCACCGAGGGTTCATCGGATGATCGACGGAAGTTCGTCGGAAACTCGCCGGAAGAAGCAAGTGACGCACCAAAGCAAGCTGCAGAATATGTCTTAGGAAATAATCGTAGTTAGCACGATGATTAGGTTAGAAATGGGAGGTGATCCCATTAGCTTAATCTTGGGGCATTTGGGCCCCTGAAAAACTTAGATTGGGTCGAATGGTTCAACCCATTCGGACCCAGGTGGCTGTGGGAGGTGCAACCGCCCAGGTAGGGAGGCAGCACCGCCCAGGCTGTGTCTCCCAGCGAGACTGGGAGGTGCAACCGCCCAGGGCTCAGTCTTCGAGCTAGACTGGGCGGTGCAACCTCTCCCATCAGGCGGTGCAACCTCTCTAGTCAAGAGGTGCAACCGCCTGAGCTCGGACTTCGAGCTCTGGCAGAGAGGTGCAACCGCCTCCGACAGAGGTGGCACCGCCCAGAGGCTCAGTCTTCGAGCTCTGCCAGGCGGTGCAACCTCTCCAGTCAAGAGGTGCAACCGCCTGACCCCGGAATTCCGGGATTTGATCGTTTTGAGCTCCAAATTTGAACTGGGTTCGGGCCTATAAATACCCCACCCATTCAGCACTGAAAAGATACAGATCCACACCGAATTCCTGATCTTTTCTGTGATTCTAAGAGCTCAAAATTGTGTAAAGTCCAAAAGTTCTCCTCTTTCTGTTCTTCAAAGTCTTGAGTTGTAAAGAGAGGAGAGAAAGGATCTGTAAAGGTTGTCTCCTGAGCCTATCAAAATGAGAGAAACTGTAAAAGGGCAGTTGGCCTTCGCCTATTGAAGGAAGGCCTCTAGTTGACGTCGGCAACCTCATCGGTGGAGGAAGCCAAAAGTGGAGTAGGTCAAGACTGACCGAACCACTCTAAATCTCTAGTTTGCGTTTATTTTTTTGCACTTTATCATTACTGCAAACCTCCTACATAGCTACTGCCCTCTGCGCTTTTACGAATGATTCTCTAAGTTCAGATCTTTCCGAATCTGCATTGAGACGTAAATCGGTGTTTTCGTACGATCTTTACGTCGCAGTTTACGCTTACGCTTTGATTCCATTCATAACTGCGAACTGCTTTCTGCACATTCACAAAAAGATTTTCAAAGTTCAGTTTCTGCGTTTAGACGTAAAACTGCGTTTAGACGCAAAACTGCGTTTAGACGTAAAACCACGTTTAGCCGTAAAACTGCGTTCCGACACAAAACTGCGTTCAGACGCAAAACTGCGTTCAGACGCAAAACTGCATTCAAACGTAAAACTGCGTTTAGACGTAAAACTGCGTTCAGATGCAAAACTACGTTTAGACGTAAAACTGCGTTTAGACGTAAAACTGCGTTTAGACGTAAAACTGAGTTTAGACGTAAAACTGCGTTTAGATGCAAACTGCGTTTAGACGTAAACTGCTCTTAGACGCAATCTGTGCTTAGACGCAAACTGCGCTTAAATACAAACTGTGAATCGGCTTTTGCACCATAATAGATTTTATTGAACGAACGCACCTTTCAGTTTTAAATTGCTGTAAGATTTCTGCTGCACTAATTCACCCCCCCCCCCCTCTTAGTGCTCTCGATCCTAACAAAAACTTGAGTTTGTGTAACCTTCAACCTTAAGGCTATTACCTCCATATACTAGTAAAAGATCCTTAGTTCTTCTCAAGTACTTAAGGATACACTTTACTGCTTTCCAGTGCTCCAAGCCTAGATCCGCCTGATACCTGCTAGTCACACTCAGAGCATGCGCTATATCAGGCCTAGTACATAACATGGCATACATGATAGACCCGATTGCTAAGGCATAAGGTATCATATCCATGTTCGCCCTTTCTTTTGGAGTCTTTGGGTACATACTCGTAGAATGCGATATCCCATGTCTCATCGGTATGAGACCTCTCTTGGAATTTTTTATGCCAAATCTTTTGACAATGGTTTCTATGTACCTGGACTGGGACAAACTAAGCATCGTCTTGGATCTATTTCTATAGATTCTAATCCCCAAGATATAAGATGCTTCCCCTAAGTCCTTCATGGAGAAGTGTCTAGATAACCAAGCCTTTACTATGGATAGCATTCCTACGTTATTCCCAATGATCAGGATGTCATCCACATATAACACCAAAAAGGTGATAGCGCTCCCACTTACCTTCCTGTATACACAAGGTTCATCTTCATTCTTAACGAAGTCATAAGATCTGATTGCCTCATCAAATCTTATGTTCCAACTTCGGTAAGCTTGCTTTAGTCTATAAATGGATCTAAGCAACCTACACACCTTATTTGGGCAGTTCTTGGACACGAATCCCTCAGGTTGCATCATATACACCTCCTCCTCGAGGTTCCCATTGAGGAATGTGGTTTTCACATCCATCTACCAGATCTCATAATTATAGTGCGCTGCAACAGCTAATAGAATTCCGATAGATTTTAGCATTGCTACGGGTGAGAAGGATTTGTCGTAGTCAACACTTTGCCTTTGACGATACCCCTTAGCCACTAGCCTTGCTTTATAGGTCTCTATCTTTCCATCTACTCCGATCTTTTTCTTAAAGATCCACTTGCAACCGATGGGTACAATACCTTTGGGCGCATCAACTAGGTTCCAAACCTTGTTGGAGTACATAGAATCCATCTCAGAATTCATGGCTTCTTACCACTTCTCGAAGTCTATACTCATAATAGCCTCCTCGTAGGTCTGAGGATCAACATCCTCAACATCCTCTCCTCTAATATGTCCCACATATCTCTCAGGAGGATGGGATACTCTATCAGACCTACGTAAAGTTGAAACTTGTGTATTAGATACTTGAACAAACTCGGGCTGTAGAGTGGTGCTTGAGCTTGGTTCTCCAACCTCGCTCAACTCTATCATTTTCCCACTATCTCCACCAAGAATGTGTTCCTTCTCAAGGAACACTGCTCTCTTAGCTACAAAGACCTTTTGGCCCTCGAGATGATAAAAATAATACCCACAAGTTTCGTTGGGGTATCCCATAATTTTGTATCACTCTGTCCTTAATTCTAACTTATCGAGATTGTGTCTTTTAACGTGGGCAGGGTAGCCCCAAATCTTAACAACCTTAAGATCAGGCTTCTTCCCTTTCCATATCTCATATGGTGTAGACACTACCGACTTAGTTGGAACTCTATTCAGAAGGTAAGCTGCAGTTTCTAGGGCATATCCCCAGAATGAGATGGGTAGGTCAACGAAACTCATCATGGACCGCACCATCTCTAATAGCGTACAATTTCTCCTTTCAGAGACACCATTGAGCTGAGGTGTATAAGGAGGTGTCCATTAGGATAATATCCCATGGTCCTTGAGGAACTGAGTAAACTCTGTACTTAAGTACTCACCTCCTCGATCTAATCGAAGAGTTTTGATACTCTTTCCAGTCTGGTTCTCCAACTCATTCTTATACTCTCTGAATTTCTCAAATGTCTTGGACTTATACTTCATTAAGTATATATATCCATACATTGAGAAATCGTCAGTAAAGGTAATGAAGTAGGAGTAACCACCAATGGCATGAGTTAACATGGGTCCACATACATCACTATGTAGGAGTTCCAACAGCTCAGTGGCTCTCTCTCCAATTCCATTAAATGGAGAGTTGGTCAGTTTTCCACAAAGGCAAGGCTCGCAAGTTGCATATGACACATAGTCGAATGAATCTAGGTATCCATCATTTAGCAAATTTTGAATCCTTCTTTCATGGATGTGACCTAGCCTACAATGTCATAAGTATGCATTGTTCATCTCATCTCGTTTCCTCTTAGACACATTTACATTCATGATATATGGAGTAGTGTCTAACATAATTAAACCATTATGCAATGTTCCTTTCGTGATGATCTTATCATCTAATAATGTCAAACAACCATTGTTCTCAAAAACTAATTTATATCCACTAATTGTCAAACATGAAATGGAGATAATATTTTTAATAATAGAAGGAACAAAATAACATGCATCTAATGCAATAAAAGCTCCACCAGGCAGATGTAGGGCGACCTTGCCGACAGCTATTACAACAACTTTTGCTCCATTACCCATCTTGAGGTCCATCTCGCCTCTCTCTAGTCTCCTAGGCCTTGGTAGAACCTATAACGAATTGCATATATGATAAGCACTACCGGTATCCAATACCCATGTGTTATCATAAGAGTCTAACAAATGGAGACTGATCATGAATGTACCTGAAGCTTCATCAAGCTTTGTTTCGCCCTTTCTGCAAGGTACTCTTTGCAGTTCCTCTTCCAGTGCCCATCTTTACCATAGTGGAAGCACTAGCCTTTGTCCTTTGCTGGGTCTTTCTTAGCAACCTTTGCTTTACCTAGTTTGCCCTTGCCCTTTCCCTTCTTAAGGGACCTTTTTGCTTTCCTTTTCTTTCTGGTCTCACTAGTGTAGAGAACTGGCTTCTCTTTCTTAATAGTACTCTATACCTATCTCAACATATTGAGGAGCTTTGGGAGAGTCACCTCAAGCTTGTTCATATTAAAATTCATTATGAATTGTGAAAATGAATTGTTAGGATCGAGAGCACTAAGAGGGGGGGGGGGGTGAATTAGTGCAGCGGAAATCTTACAGCGATTAAAAAACCAAAAGCTGCGTTCGTTCAAAAACTATTATGATGCAAACTAAAATTCTCAGTTTGTATCTAAGTGCAGTTTGCGTCTAAGCGCAGATTGCGTTTAAGCGCAGTTTTGCGTCTAAGCGCAGTTTTGCGTCTAAGCGCAGTTTTGCGTCTAAACTCAGATTTACGTCTAAATGCATATTTACGTCTAAACGCAGATTTACGTCTAAACGCAGATTTACGTCTAAACGCAGATTTACGTCTAAACGCAGTTTTACGTCTAGACGTAGATTTACGTCTAAACTTTGAAACTCGTTTGTATACTCACAGAAGGCAGTATGCAGTTGAAATCAAGACGTAAACGTGAACTGAAATCTGATGATTGAGCGAGGAAAGTCGATTTACGTCTGAATGCAGTTTTACGTCTAAATGTTGAAACTCGTTCGTAAAATCGTAGAGGACAGATTGCAGTTATTAATAGGATTAAAATGTAAGCGTAAACTGCAAAGAAGCTCGTTCGTAAAAGCACGGAAAACAGTTCTGCAGAATCAAACGTAAACGTAAACTGTAATGTATGAAAATACGAATTTACGTCTGAATGCAGATTTGGAAGAACAGCACTTAGAACTTGTTCGTGAAAGCGCAGAGAGCAGTAGTGATGAGGGAGGTTTGCAGTAATGATAAAGTGCTCGAAAATAAACGCAAACCAGAGATTTAGAGTGGTTCGGTCAGCCTTGACCTACTCCACTTTTAGCTTCCTCCACCGATGAGGTTGCCGACGTCAACTAGGTGCCTTCCTTCAATGGGCGAAGGCCAAACTGCCCTTTTACAATTTCTCTCCTTTTGACAGGCTTAGGAGACAACCTTTACAGACCTTTCTCTCCTCACTTTACAACTGAAAACTTGAAGAACAGAAGGAGGAGACTTAAAGGATTTACAACACTTTTGAGCTCTTAGAATCACAGAAAAGATCAAGATTTCGGTGTAGGTCTGTATCTTTTCAGTGCTGAATGGGTGGGGTATTTATAGGCCCCAACCCAATTCAAAATTCGAGCTCAAAACGATCAAATCGATCAAATCCCAGAATTTCTGGGATCAGGCGGTTGCACCTCTCGACTGGAGAGGTGGCACCGCCTGGCAGAGCTCGAAGACTGAGCTCTGCCGATTGCTCCTCTCTGCCAGAGCTCGAAGACTGAGCTCGATGGTTGCATCACCTGGCAGAGCTCGAAGACTGAGCTTGGTGATTGCATCACCTGGCAGAGCTCGAAACAGAGCTCGGTGGTTGCATCACCTGGCAGAGCTCCAAGCTGAGCTCAGGCTGATCCACCTCTCTGCCAGAGCTCGAAGACTGAGCTTGGTGAATGCATCACCTGGCAGAGCTCGAGACTGAGCTCAGGCTGATGCACCTCTCTGCCAAAGCTCGAAGACTGAGCTTGGTGGTTGCATCGCCTGGCAGAGCTCGGAACTTGAGCTCTGGCGGTGCAACCTCTTGGCTGGGGCGGTTGCACCTCCCACCCGTGCAGCCCTGGCGGTTGCACCACCTGGCTGGGGCGGTTGCACCTCCCAGCCCCACAGCCCAGGCGGTTGCACCTCCTGGCTGGGGCGGTTGCACCTCTCAACCCCACAGCCCAGGCGGTTGCACCTCCTGGCTGGGGCGGTTGCACCTCCTGGTGCAATCAGGGTCCGAATGGTTCACTCCATTCGACCCACTTTGAATCTTTTCAGGGGCCCAATTGCCCCAAGATTAAGCTAATGGGATCACCTCCCATTTTCATGCTTAATCATCGTGCTAACTACGATTATCTCTAAGACAACTTCTGCAGCTTGCTCCGATGCGTCAATCGCTTCTTCCGGCGAGTTTCCTGCCAACTTCCGTCGATCAACCGATAACCCTCGGTGATCCTTCTGCGGACATCCGGCATACTCCTGGACTTTGCGACGATCCACTTGGCGAGTTCAGACGAGCTTCGCTTGGCAAGCTTCAGGACTTCTCGGATCTGTTCTCGCTGAACCTCCGACGACCGTCCGAACTTCCGTCGAACTCTCGAACTCCCAACGTGATCATGATCTTGACTCCGGCGCAACACCTGCTGCTTGTCTTACTTTCATCGTAGTTAATCCTGCACAACAAAACAAAACTTTGATCGAGACAATTAATCCTAAGCAATTAACCAAGTTGTCCGACATGTCATTGGTCCCTCGACGCTTCGTCCGATTCTTCGACGCATCGTCCTCTCGTGCAGCCTATTGCCCAATCGGCCAGTTGACTCCGCAACTCCGATATCCTTGGCACAATACCCGCTCTTCTTGGCCCGATGCCCGAGTCCACGGCCCGAAGCCTTCTGTCGATACGTCGACCGATCCACCGGCCCGACGTCCAATCTTCTGACATGTTCCTTCGGCACAACATGATTATCCTGCTTTAATTGTCTCATCCTGATCGAAGCATCCTGCGTCACTCAAAACGCAGATTAAATCATAAACATATATCAAGTAGTTTCATCATCAAAATACGAGATTAAACAATCTCCCCCTTTTTGATGATGACAACCACTTGATGACGGAGTTAAACTTAACTCCCGGAGTTTAAACAAACTCCCCCTATCAATATGCCATATTGATAGAACCTTGAATTCAAACTGAATTCAAGTCATTGCAATATTCATCATGAATACTTGCAACACGTCAACATGAACTTATGCATAAACTTATGCATCACATGTCATGTCATCAACATACTTCTCCCCCTTTGTCATCAACAAAAAGGAGAAGTATCACAATCAAGTGTGTGTGATATTGGTTCAACTCATTGCATGAAAATCATAATATCAAGTTTTATCATCATGCAAGTTTGCTAATATCAAATACCAACATGAAAAATTGCGATGTAGGCTTTTGATATCATAATGCAAACATTTCAAGTGTTTATCAATTATAGCATTTCATCACATGGTAGGATATCAACGCGTAAAATTACGATACAAGTTCTTGATATCTTAACGCATGATGAAAACATGGCATAATACAAGTTTGGCAATCATAGCATCAATTCATATATCTCTTAATGATGCAAGCATTGCAAATATGGCAATCATATCAATTCATATATCTCTTGATGATGCAAGCCTAGCATCAGTGTTCATAGCATCAATTCATATATTTCTCCCCCTTTGTCATCAACAAAACGGAGAACGATATAAGCAAATTTTAAGCATAAGTGCTTGTTGTTATGTATGTGAAATAAATCCTTGCAAGTAAAAACACTTTCATCCATATTCATCAAATCCATTTCTCAAAAAATATTTTTCACATGATGTGTGTATGAGAGATGTATTTGCTAGTCAATTACATATGTCAAAAATCAATGATATGAACTAAACTTGATATGGCATATGCTTGTTAAGTTTGGAAGAGAGTGAACTTGATATGTTAGACTCAAGAGAATCCGAAAATGAAATTTGAGTCTTTCTTCCATTCGAACAAGGTTTTGCTATAGATATTCAATTACAATCATGAAGGTAAAGCATGCTTGTTATCATGGAAGTTTTGTATTCAAGCACATAATTTTCAACATGTAATTGTGTAAAATCATTATGCCAGTCAAGTGATTCAATCATTCAATCAAGAAGGTTCGAAAAATAATTTTAACACGTTCAATCATTAAGACGTATTTTTGCCATTGTTTTTCAAATTCAATCATAAAGATAAGACATACTCATCATCATGATAGTATGATAGCAGGTTTACCATATACAAGCTAGCAAAAAATTTGTACATTTTAAGGCCCGCAAGCTAGCAATTTTGAGATGTTCAAGAAAGCAACTCTTGCTTCTTGATATATGCAAATTTGTCAAGTTTTGCTAGATGTGCAAGTTAGCATTTTTGCCTCTTGAGATAGGCAAGCTAGCAATCAAGTTTTTTCATCTTCTTGACTTGTACAAGCTAGCTATCTCCCCCTTTGTCATTGTCAACAAGGGAAAAACCCTTTACATCAATTTCTAAATCATGACAAAGGTAAGTAATCATTCTTATTTGTGCATCATTATAGTTTCAATGCACAAATTTATTAACATTACGTTTCAAAAAATTTATGCATGATACCGAAAAATCAATCATCATCATGAGCATATCAAACATGATATTCAAGCATTCATGATATATCATTTTGGCAGCATGATCATAGATATTCAAACGATGGTATCTAGAATTCATTACATCCTATTATGCATGATCATTAACTCCTCATTTGTATTTCATGCATTATTTCATTTCATCTCATAAGGAATATCAAGAAGAGTTATTGGATGATGAGATAAATATTTTATGAATACACAGAATATCATAAGTGTTTCATGTATTCATATTATCACATGAAGCATATTATCATTTTTAAGATTCATAACATGAATAACGTTATTACTATTTCATCAAAATCAGTTTCGAGATTCACATAATATCATGAAATCATTAATCTCGATAAAATGGGAAAAACATTTTCTTTTTAAGTGATTCTTTTAACACATCATAAAAAAGAAAAACTCATTCATAATTCAAGTGATTTACAAGATATCATAAATGAATTTATCACTTGTATTTCACCAAAATCGAGAACTCTAGAGTTAGAAAATGATTGAAGCATTTAATCTGATTGAAGAATGATTCATATTTAAAGTGTAGCATTTGTCAAATCTGAAATCATCAAGTATAACTTTAATATTTTCATTGCAACATTAAGCAAGGTTTCATTGAACATAATTTTGAATGATTCTTATAAATGCCTAAAACTTCTTTTTAATTTATGATTGACTTTATAATTGCATGCTCAAATCTTTATTCTTATGTCAAAACCATACATTATATTTAATAAACAAAGACAATGAAAAATATCAAGCCTTCTAGACAAAAGCCATGTATCGTCATTGAAAAGCAATATGAAAATCATCAAAATATACATTCTTGCTTCTCAAGCACATAAGATTAATCTCACTAGGTGTAAAATCATTAGATTTCTATCTTGCATTAACATAAGACATGCAATTTTCATTATCATTTTCAAGATTACAAGCATGATCATATTTTTGCATTTTCATTGTTAAATTATTAAAAATATAATTTTCAACAAAATTTAAAGAAAAAGAAAAGTGCATCATGAAAAGCATCATTTAATTTCGAAGTAAATTAGGGGGATTTCGATTACCTCATCATTGTAGGCTGTTAAGGCGTAGTTTGCCGCCTTGCTTTTGTTGACTTTCTCTTCTTCGGAGGAGCTCGATTCATCCCAATTTTTGTTCTTCTTCTTGCGTTTAAAGCAAGTAGTTCCATTCTTTTTGCTTTTTAATTTTCGTTTCATTTTAAGTTCACCATCACTTGAGCTTATGCTCGAGTGGTCTTCAAATGTTCTATGTCCCAAATCCTTCCTGTTCTTTGGAAGGTTGGTTTGTTCATCATTGTCCTCATCACTTGAGTCATCGCTCAAGTGGCATTCATTGCACGTCATTTCATATGTGATCAATGAACCAATTAGTTCTTCAAGTGGAAAATGGTTCAAGTTTTTCGATTCTTGAATAGCAGTTACTTTTGAATCCCAAGTTTTAGAAAGTGAGCGCAAAACTTTGTTAACGAGTTCAAAATCCGAAAAGCTTTTACCAAGTGATTTTAAACCATTGACGACATCCGTAAAACGGGTGTACATGTCAACAATGGTTTCGCTTGGTTTCATATGAAAAAGCTCGAAATCAAGCAGTAGAATATTAACTTTCGAGTCTTTGACTCTACTAGTTCCCTCGTGCGTGATTTCAAGAGTGCGCCAAATATCGAAAGCCGTTTCACACGTAGAAATCCGATTGAACTCATTTTTGTCCAATGCGCAAAATAAGGCATTCATAGCCTTTGCGTTTAAAGAAAAATTCTTCTTCTCCAAAACCGACCATTCGTTCATCGGTTTGGAGGGAAGTTGAAAACCGTTTTCAATGATATTCCATAAATCCAGATTTAGAGAAATTAAGAAAACTCTCATTCGAGTTTTCCAATAAGTGTAGTCCAATCCGTTAAAGAACGGTGGACGAAAGACCGAACAGCCCTCTTGAAAAGTCATTTCTCTCGGGTGTAAATCCGAAATGAGAAATACCCCGCTCTGATACCAATTGTTAGGATCGAGAGCACTAAGAGGGGGGGGGGGTGAATTAGTGCAGCGGAAATCTTACAGCGATTAAAAAACCAAAAGCTGCGTTCGTTCAAAAACTATTATGATGCAAACTAAAATTCTCAGTTTGTATCTAAGTGCAGTTTGCGTCTAAGCGCAGATTGCGTTTAAGCGCAGTTTTGCGTCTAAGCGCAGTTTTGCGTCTAAGCGCAGTTTTGCGTCTAAACTCAGATTTACGTCTAAATGCAGATTTACGTCTAAACGTAGATTTACGTCTAAACGCAGATTTACGTCTAAACGCAGATTTACGTCTAAACGCAGTTTTACGTCTAGACGTAGATTTACGTCTAAACTTTGAAACTCGTTTGTATACTCACAGAAGGCAGTATGCAGTTGAAATCAAGACGTAAACGTGAACTGAAATCTGATGATTGAGCGAGGAAAGTCGATTTACGTCTGAATGCAGTTTTACGTCTAAATGTTGAAACTCGTTCGTAAAATCGTAGAGGACAGATTGCAGTTATTAATAGGATTAAAATGTAAGCGTAAACTGCAAAGAAGCTCGTTCGTAAAAGCACGGAAAACAGTTCTGCAGAATCAAACGTAAACGTAAACTGTAATGTATGAAAATACGAATTTACGTCTGAATGCAGATTTGGAAGAACAGCACTTAGAACTTGTTCGTGAAAGCGCAGAGAGCAGTAGTGATGAGGGAGGTTTGCAGTAATGATAAAGTGCTCGAAAATAAACGCAAACCAGAGATTTAGAGTGGTTCGGTCAGCCTTGACCTACTCCACTTTTAGCTTCCTCCACCGATGAGGTTGCCGACGTCAACTAGGTGCCTTCCTTCAATGGGCGAAGGCCAAACTGCCCTTTTACAATTTCTCTCCTTTTGACAGGCTTAGGAGACAACCTTTACAGACCTTTCTCTCCTCACTTTACAACTGAAAACTTGAAGAACAGAAGGAGGAGACTTAAAGGATTTACAACACTTTTGAGCTCTTAGAATCACAGAAAAGATCAAGATTTCGGTGTAGGTCTGTATCTTTTCAGTGCTGAATGGGTGGGGTATTTATAGGCCCCAACCCAATTCAAAATTCGAGCTCAAAACGATCAAATCGATCAAATCCCAGAATTTCTGGGATCAGGCGGTTGCACCTCTCGACTGGAGAGGTGGCACCGCCTGGCAGAGCTCGAAGACTGAGCTCTGCCGATTGCTCCTCTCTGCCAGAGCTCGAAGACTGAGCTCGATGGTTGCATCACCTGGCAGAGCTCGAAGACTGAGCTTGGTGATTGCATCACCTGGCAGAGCTCGAAACAGAGCTCGGTGGTTGCATCACCTGGCAGAGCTCCAAGCTGAGCTCAGGCTGATCCACCTCTCTGCCAGAGCTCGAAGACTGAGCTTGGTGAATGCATCACCTGGCAGAGCTCGAGACTGAGCTCAGGCTGATGCACCTCTCTGCCAAAGCTCGAAGACTGAGCTTGGTGGTTGCATCGCCTGGCAGAGCTCGGAACTTGAGCTCTGGCGGTGCAACCTCTTGGCTGGGGCGGTTGCACCTCCCACCCGTGCAGCCCTGGCGGTTGCACCACCTGGCTGGGGCGGTTGCACCTCCCAGCCCCACAGCCCAAGCGGTTGCACCTCCTGGCTGGGGCGGTTGCACCTCTCAACCCCACAGCCCAGGCGGTTGCACCTCCTGGCTGGGGCGGTTGCACCTCCTGGTGCAATCAGGGTCCGAATGGTTCACTCCATTCGACCCACTTTGAATCTTTTCAGGGGCCCAATTGCCCCAAGATTAAGCTAATGGGATCACCTCCCATTTTCATGCTTAATCATCGTGCTAACTACGATTATCTCTAAGACAACTTCTGCAGCTTGCTCCGATGCGTCAATCGCTTCTTCCGGCGAGTTTCCTGCCAACTTCCGTCGATCAACCGATAACCCTCGGTGATCCTTCTGCGGACATCCGGCATACTCCTGGACTTTGCGACGATCCACTTGGCGAGTTCAGACGAGCTTCGCTTGGCAAGCTTCAGGACTTCTCGGATCTGTTCTCGCTGAACCTCCGACGACCGTCCGAACTTCCGTCGAACTCTCGAACTCCCAACGTGATCATGATCTTGACTCCGGCGCAACACCTGCTGCTTGTCTTACTTTCATCGTAGTTAATCCTGCACAACAAAACAAAACTTCGATCGAGACAATTAATCCTAAGCAATTAACCAAGTTGTCCGACATGTCATTGGTCCCTCGACGCTTCGTCCGATTCTTCGACGCATCGTCCTCTCGTGCAGCCTATTGCCCAATCGGCCAGTTGACTCCGCAACTCCGATATCCTTGGCACAATACCCGCTCTTCTTGGCCCGATGCCCGAGTCCACGGCCCGAAGCCTTCTGTCGATACGTCGACCGATCCACCGGCCCGACGTCCAATCTTCTGACATGTTCCTTCGGCACAACATGATTATCCTGCTTTAATTGTCTCATCCTGATCAAAGCATCCTGCGTCACTCAAAACGCAGATTAAATCATAAACATATATCAAGTAGTTTCATCATCAAAATACGAGATTCAACAGGAATATGATAGGGACTGAAGCACAATGTCCACACACAAGTTATCTTCTAGGACCATTCCTAGACTTGTGAGTTTCTCTATCCACTCAATCATCTTTAGGACATGGTTCTGAACCGGTGTCCCCTCAGTCATCCTAGTGCGGAAGAGGCTCTTGGATATCTCATATCGCTGAGTCCTTCCCTGTTCCTCAAACAATATGCGGACATGTAGGAGAATAGATCTGGCATCCATCTTTTCAAGTTGTCTCTGTAACTCAGGAGTCATAGAGCCCAACATATAGTACTGAGCAAGAGTAGAGTCATCAATGTACTTCACATAGCGAGTGATCTCATCCTCGCTTGCCCCTTCTTCGGGCATAGGCATCACTGTATCAAGGACGTATATGATTTTCTCCGCCATGAGAACAATTCTCAAGTTACGGAGTCAATCCATATAATTTGAACCAGTGTGGCGGTTGACATCAAGTATGCCACGTAAGGGATTTGAAAGTGACATTTTTTGAAAATAAAGATGCAGCAAAAATGAATAACATGCAGATTTTGTAAGAAATAAACTATCAAGATATGGACTTCTATCTTAATATACTCCCACTATTTTACTAACGAGTCACGTGACACCCTCAGCACGTGAAACGGAAGTCTCCAGCAGACTTCTAGTGGGGATCAAGATCCAATCGGTGTCTTAGTGTAACCTCGAGGGACTCGACCAATCACACTAAGCCTAAAAGGTAGGCAACTCTTGTCGATCACAACTCCTTGTGATTTCCATCCTGTTCGGCCTCCGAATCACCATGGTCTTGAGGGACTCGACCAACCATGATGCTTGGTTAAGTCAACACCTTCGTTACAAGATGAGTCTGATTTGATGATATACCCTCGAGGGACTCGACCAAGCATACCATATCCTCAGGTCACCGGTGACATCTCTATGTCGTAATCAAGATAGTGAATCACGATATAGGTGAGTCTCGAGGGACTCGACCAACTCAACCTACACCGGGAATCAGTTCCTACTTATAACGATGGAAGGCCACGTGGGTCAATCTAATTGCCTCACGTTTATCAACTTAATATTATCGAGAGAGATGTTTTTATGATTTGGTCTCCTAATATGATCTGTCACATATATACATATTTAATATATATCTACATCGCATGCAAATATATATACATATCTAGTATGTGTATAAGCAATCACACTAGATGATCATGGACCACAACCTAATGTGATTAGGCCCGAGCCAATAGGCCTAATCACTCACATCAAGATCTATGTGTGCAATGGTGCATCTCCATGCCCTGTGATCGTCCATCTCGTCCTCGTCGGTTTCGTCGACATCTCGATACATCTTCATGCAACGCGGTTGTCCGTCTCATGAGTCCGCTATCACATCCACGAGAAATATAATGGACTACAACTTAATCATAGGCACGCAGGCCCGATAATAAACGAGAAATATAATAGAGGCTCGTAGACCCCAATAATAATAATCACAAGTACACACATCACACGGTTCATGATCATCCATCCACACATCATACATCACATGTATAAATAATCATCATTATGTAGGACTACTAGATAATAATAAAAATAATAATCAACTAAACTTTTTAATTAATTAGTATTTTATGAAATTAGGGACATATAGGAAATTTCTTAATTCCTAGGGGTATTTTCATAATTTAGACAAAAGTTAGAAATTGGAATTTCTCAAATTCCGAGGGGCAAAACTATCTTCTACCCAAAAAACCCTAATGCCCTCATCCTCCCCTGTTGCTACTACTGCCGCCGTCTCCGCCACCCTACCGGTGGCGGGTTGTGCGGCGGAGGGCGGGGTCGCTGCCCTTGCCTACAGGTGGCATGTCCACTAGCGGCGGTGCCCCATCAGCTGGGCGCCCCCACGGGCACCGTCGCTTCCGTGGATGGGCGCCCCTGTGGGCGTCATCCCCTCCGCGGGTGGTTCTGCCTGCGAGGCAATGCCCGCAATTAATGCTGCCTCGCCGAGCGGCCGCCCCTGCTGGGTTTTTGCCCGTGGGAGCAACGGCCACAAGCACCGCTGCCTTACGGCGCGTCACCATGCGAGAGCAGCGATCGCAGGCGCCGCTGCCCTTGCGGCTACTACTGTAGGCTGCCTACCTGCATGCAAATGGCAGCGCTGCCATCTACGACAACAGCGAGGGTAGCAAAAATTACTGCTCTTTTTCGCTTTTGCGTCAACGATTTTGACGTCAAAAGATTCTCCAAAACACAACACACGTAGTTTAAAACCAATTTATCGCACAAACAACCTGGCTCTGATACCATTGTTGGGAAAACCTTTGAAGGCGACATCACATGCGTAGTGGAAGAACAAGAAAATAAAATCCCCGATTCCCAAAGAGATGTTCGTCGTTGTGCGAAGATTGGTGCGCAAAATCCACGAAACTGAAAAACTACGTATATAGTAGATTGTATTACCTAGGGAGATTGTATATCCCTGTTTTCTTGCATATCCTTAGGAGAGGGTGAAGGAGGTCAAGTATCCTCCTCTCTAGTGGTGATCCAAACAGCAAGGCTATGACGACGCTCCTCAAAACTCTAGGCCTGCTCTGAGGTGGAGAGGGGAAGGAGAATAGGAGAGGCAAGCAAAGGCTCTAGCCTATGAGACTCTGAATCCCTCCTATTTATAGAGGTCCCCTGTCAAACCCTAATGGATCCTCGTCTTGTGGGTATTGGATTTACATCCAATAACCCAAGCCTTTTAGATTAGTGGATCTGTATCTAATAATCTCTCATGGGCTCGTATTGAATCTTGTCCATGGGATCCAATAATTCAAGGGCTTATTGGATATCCAATAAGACAAGGGCTCCATCGGATATCTCATATCTGAACCTCTACTCATCGCAATGCCTACCATATGTGTGTGACCCTCTAGGCCTAATATCGAGCTGCCATGAGTCATACCTGTCAGAACTCCTTCTAACTCAGTGAATTATTATCTTTGTAATAATTCACTTGACTCATCGACTACTGACGTACTAGGCCACTACGTCATAGTCCCCAGACGATATAGGGGAATCCAATCAATTGGACCTGTCTATCCTCAATTACCGTATACCTATAGTCCTTCATCCATCTAATATCCCAGAGACCGTATATCGAGTATGGTGCTGTCAGACCCATACGGTTTCTACTCGAGTCTCGCTCTAATCGGATTCTCTCAGAGAACTCTTTCTCTCTCAACCCGAATGACCCTAGCTGGGGATTTGTCTAAGCAAGAACACATGGGATATTCCTCTTATGACACCGAGGGTGGATGATCCTCTATTGACACTCAATAGCCCTCGTAAGGTCGACTACCACTCCTAATGACCAGCTGTACTAGATCTGGGACAGCCAAACCTATAAGTATGGTATCAAAGAGTGGAGCACTCATACAGGACATCCTTAGTGTCTCAAGTCTAAGGACCAGATATACCACTAGGACTACGGAATCACCACTAGGACTAAGGAATCACTGTTTAACAATAAGGCATCATCAACCATCCAACATTCTGTAAACGGATCAATCAATGAACTCATTCTCCAATGAGCACCTCTACTGTATCCCTAGTGTCGCTACACGAGCAGCTCTGAGACCCGCTGCATCCATCATATGGACGGGTATACAGCACACCAATCTGTCCGGTTATCATGATGTCCCTCTCGAGTAACCTATAATCGGGATTATTTAGGATATGTGTTTAAAAGTGAATCGATCTCATTTTTATGATCTCCTCATGATCCGATTCCCTTTGCACAAATCCAAGGACATCACTATATATATATATATATATATATATATATATATATATATATATATATATATATATATATATATATATATATATGTAATAGTTATAAATTGATATATACCAAAATATAATAAGCAAAAAAAAGATTCTGTATCAAGTCACACGTGCCATCACTCATGTGATTGGCATGTTGGGCACCTATGACTAGCATGAGGGACTATAGGCACATGGTAAATAAGGACAGACAGGTCCATTGGATTGGATTCTCCTGTATCGTCTGGGAACTATGGTGTAGTGGCTTAGTAAATCTATAGTCGATAAGTCGAGTGAATTATTATGGAGATAATAATTCACTGAGCTAGGAGTTTTGTCAAGTATGACTCACGACCAGCTTGATATTGGGCTTAGAGAGTCACACACATATATGGTAGGCATTACGATGAGTAGAGGTTCGAATATGAGATATCCGCTGGAGCCCCTATCTTATTAGATATCCAATAAGCCCCTGGATTATTAGATCCTATGAATGAGATCTAATAAGAGCCCATGAGAGATTATTGGATAGAGATCCTCTAATCTAAGAGGCTTGAGTAGTTGGATGGAGATTCAATACCCAATAGGGCAGGATCCATTAGGGTTAAGTTGACAAGGGACCTCTATAAATAGGAGGGGACTAGTGGTTTATAGGCTAGAGCCTTTTTGGTTGTCTTTTCATATTCTCCTCCCCCTCTCCATCTCAGAGTAGGCCTGGAGTTTTAAGGAGCATCATCGTAGCCCTGTTGTGTGGATCACTACTAGAGAGGAGAGCACTTGACCTCATTCACCCTCTCATAGAGATCTGTAGAGATTCAGGGATATATGATCTCCCTAGGTAACATAATCTATCTCACACGTGATTTTCTATTTCGCGGATTTTTTCACATCAATCTTCGCACGACGATGAACATATCTTTGGAAATTGGGGATTTTATTTTATATTCTTCTACTACACATGTAATGTCTCTCCCAAGATTTCCTAATAGGTATCACCACCCAGACTGGTGGTACCACTGCCTGACGGTCTTGGAGACTGAGTCCAGGCAGTGCCACCGCCTGACAGTCTCGGAGATTGTGCCATCGATGGTTTCATCTATTGGGTCACTATTTGGGCCTTTCATGTGGCCTAACATAGCCCAAACTTGGGCCTAATTGGCTCATAATTGAGTAGCCTAATTCCAACCCAATTACACCTAAAACCTATTTCGATATAGATAATTATTATAACGCTAATGAAATATTATCCGGCATGTCATTGGTTAATCGATGCCTCATCTGATTCTTCAGCGCAACATCCTCTCTTGTGGCCTATTGTGCAATCGGCTAGTTGACCTCCACAACTCCAGTTTCCTTGGTGTAATTTTCGCTCTTCTTGGCCCATTGCCCGAACCCATGGCTTGAAGCCTTCTATCAATACGTCGACCGATCCTTCAGCTCGACATTCAATCTTTTGACATGATTTACTCTGGCCCAATATGATTCTTCCTGCTTTAATTATCTCTCCCTGATCTAAGCTTCCTGCGTCACTCAAAACGCAGATTAGATCACAAACACATCAATTGGTTTCATCATCAAAATCTGAAATTCAACATGTCCGTATCTTTTGGTTTGTTCATACTTTATGTAGCATATAGAGGGACGGTTGAAAGCTTAACAACCCCAAGTTAGTTAGGTTTGGTGGTCATTTTAGGCTTGTAAATAAAGGTTATGTCATTGGACACTTGTGGGAGATTTTGGTCTGTAGTTGACTATTTTGGACCTTTTGTTGTATAATCATTTAGAGCTTATGAAGTCTATTTGAAATTTACATTGGTTATGAAGTATTTCCCAAAATGATTGCTTGTGAATCCTAAGTGAGGCACTTATCTAACCCATTTTCTCTTTTGTAGGTCCTAAGGAACCATAGGAGGTTTCAGGGAGATTGATCTTTCCGAACGGACACGTAAGGGTGTCGCATGACTTAGGTAAAACCAGCTAAGTCCATAACATAGAGTTAGAAGGTTTTTAAGGGAGGAGTAAGGTCTAAAAGAAAGAGAGGTGTAAAGGTTCTCTCTTGAGCCTATGAAAAAGAGAAAGAGTTATAAGGGTAGTTGATTTTCACCCGTTGAAAGAAGATCGGTAGTGGAAGCCGATGGCTTTGAGTGAAGAGGAATCAGGAGTGGATGTAGGTCACAATGACCGAACCACTATAAAATTAGTGTGCCTCCCTTTCTCTGATTGTTTACTTATTTTGCAACCGCTTTACCTGCTCATTACTATTCTTGCAAATGTTTTAAGTTTAAACATATTTTTTATATCGATTTTTATCGAACGAGATTTTTTAAACTGACGTGTTTTTATGTAAGCACTAATTCGCTGTGCCCCCCCCCCCCCCCCCCTCCTCTTAGTATCGACTTGGTCCTAATAGTTAGTATCAGAGTCATGTTTCTCTCTATTTGGTTTAACACCCAAGAGAGATGGCTTTTTTCAACTTTCAAGAGAGTCACTCTATCATTCATCCTCATATGTTTAATAGGATGGACTACACATATTGGAAAACTCGAATGATAGTTTTCTTACTTTCTATGAATTTTGATTTATGGAACATCATTGAAAGCAGTTTTGAAATGTTTTCTAAACCAATGAATGAATAGAATGATTTGGAGAAAAAGACTTTTTCTTTGAATGCTAAAGCGATGAACGCTTTGTTTTATGCTTTAGATAAAAATGAATTTAATCGAGTTTCTATTTACAAAACTCTATATGACATTTGACACTCTTGAAATCACACACGAAGGCATTATTAGAATTAAATATACGAAAATTAATCTTTTGATGTATGATTTTGAATTATTTCGAATGAAGCCAAGCGAAACTATTATTTACATATATTTTACAAATGTCATCAATAGTTTAAAAGTTCTTGGCAAATATTTTTCAAATCTTGAACTTATTACTAAAATTTTATAATCTCTTTCTAAAAATTGGGATTCAAAAGTAACTGCAATACAAGAGGCAAATGACCTAAATAACTTTCCACTTGAAGAACTTATTGGATCTTTAATGACCTACGAAATGACCTACAAGATCATGATGAACTTGTTGAATCTCGTATTTTGATTATGAAACTACTTGATATATGTTTATGATTTAATCTGCGTTTTGAGTGACGCAGGATGCTTTGATCAGGATGAGATAATTAAAGCAGGAAAATCATGTTGTGCCGGAGGAACATGTCAAAAGATTAGACGTCGGGCCGGTGGATCGGTCGACGTATCGACAGAAGGCTTCGGGCCGTGGACTCTGGCATCGGGCCAAGAAGAGCGGGTATTGTGCCAAGGATATCAGAGTTACGGAGTCAACTGACCGATTGGGCAATAGGCTGTAGGACAGGTGTTGGAAAATCATGGGGGGCGACATCATATACGCAGCGGAAGAACAAGAAAACAAAAATCCCCGATTCCCAAAAAGATGTTCGTCGTCGTGTGAAGATTGGTGCGCAAAAAATCCGGAAAACACAAAACTGCGTATTGAGATTATGTTACCTAGGGAGATCGTATATCCCTGTTTCCTTGCAGATCCTTAGGAGAGGGTGAAGGAGGTCAAGCGTCCTCCTCTCTAGCGGTGATCCACACAGCAGGGTTGCGACGACGCTCCTCAAAACTCCAGGCCTACTCTGAGGTGGAGAGGGAGAGGAGAATAGGAAAGGCAAGCGAAGACTCTAGCCTATGAGGCTGTGAATCCCTTCTATTTATAGAGATCCCGTGTCAAACCCTAATGGGTCCTTCCCTAGTGGGTATTGGATTTGCATCCAATAAGACAAGGGCTCCGTCGGATATCTCATATCCAAACCTCTACTCATCGCAATGTCTACCATATGTGTGTGACCCTCTAGGCCCAATATCGAGTTGGCCGTGAGTCATACCTGTTAGAACTCCTTCTAACTCAGTGAATTATTATCTCTGTAATAATTCACTCGACTCATCGACTACGGACGTACTAGGCTACTACGCCGTAGTCCCCAAACGATACAGGGGAATCCAATCCATTGGACCTGACTGTCATCAGTTACCATGTACCTATAGTCCCTCATCCATCTAATATCCCAGAGACCATATATCGAGTATGGTGCTGTCAGACCCATACGATTTCTACTCAAGTCTCGCTCTAATCGGATTCTCCCGGAGAACTCTTTCTCTCTCAACCCGAATGACCCTGGCCAGGGATTTGTCTGAGCAAGAACACATGGGATATTCCTCTCATGACGCCGAGAGTGGATGATCCTCTGTCGACACTCAATAGCCCTCTTAAGGTCGACTACCACTCCCAATGACCAGCTGTACTAGATCTGGGACAGCCAAACCTATAAGTCTGGTAACAAAGAGTGGAGCACTCATACAGGTCATCCTTGGTGTCTCAAGTCTAAGGACCAGATACACCACTAGGACTACGGAATCGCTGTTTGACAATAAGGCATCATCAACCATCCAGCATTCCGTAAGCGGATCAATCAGTGAACTCATTCTCCAATGAGCACCTGTACTGTATCCCTAGTGTCCCTACACGAGCAGCTATGAGACCAGCTGCATCCATCATATGTACGGGTATACAGCACACTAGTCTATCCGGTTATCATGATGTCCCTCTCGAGTAACCTATGACCGGGATTATTTAGGATATGTGTTTAAAGGTGAATCGATCTCATTATCGTGATCTCATCACGATCCGATTCCCATTGCACAAATCCAAGGACATCACAATATATATATGCATTTATGCAATAGTTATAAAGTGATACACGCCAAAATATAATAAGCAAAAAGATTCTGTATCAAGTCACACGTGCCATCACTCACGTGATTGGTTTGCTGGGCACCTATGACTAGCAATCTCCCACTTGACCTAAAGCCAATCACCTATGTGTCTGATCCCCATTAGACTCTTGTGACGCTCAAAGACAATCTGAGACAACGGCTTTGTCAGTGGATTTGCAATGTTATCTTCGGATGGAACTCTTTCCACTGCTACATCTCCTCAGGTTACGATCTCTCTGATAAGCTGGAACCTCCTCAGAACACTTCTTATGAGACTCGGGTTCCCTTATTTGAGTAATCGCCCCATAGTTGTCGCAATATAAGGAAGTCGACTTCTCGCTATTCGGAACGACTCCCAAATCTGTGATGAACATCTTCACCCAGACTCCCTCCTTTGCTGCATCTGATGTAGCAATGTACTCCGCCTTTGTGGTCGAGTCAGCAGTGGTATCTTGCTTGGAACTCTTCCAGCACACTGCTCCTCCATTCAAGGTGTACACATACCCTGAATTTGACTTGCTATCATCGACATCAGACTGAAAACTTGAGTCAGTGTAGCCTTCAACCTTAAGGCTATTACCTCCATATACTAGTAAAAGATCCTTAGTCCTTCTCAAGTACTTAAGGATACACTTTACTGCTTTCCAGTGCTCCAAGCCTGGATCCGCCTAATACCTGCTCGTGACACTCAGAGCATGCGCTATATCAGGCCTAGTACATTGCATGGCATACATGATAGACCCTATTGCTGAGGCATAAGGTATCATATCCATGTTCGCCCTTTCTTCTGGAGTCTTTGGGGACATACTCGTAGAAAGCGATATCCCATGTCTCATCGGTATGAGACCTCTCTTGGAATTTTCCATGCCAAACCTTTTGACAATAGTTTCTATGTACGTGGATTGGGACAAGCCAAGCATCCTCTTGGATCTATCTCTATAGATTCTAATCCCCAAAATATAGGATGCTTCCCCTAAGTCTTTTATGGAGAAGTGTCTAGATAACCAAGCCTTTACTGTGGATAGCATTCCTACGTTATTCCCAATGATCAGGATGTCATCCACATATAACACCAAAAAGGTGATAGCGCTCCCACTTACCTTTCTGTATACACAAGGCTCATCTTCGTTCTCAACGAAGTCATAAGATCTGATTGCCTCATCAAATCTTATGTTCCAACTTTGGGAAGCTTGCTTTAGTCCATAAATGGATCTAAGCAACCTACATACCTTATCTGGGCAGTTCTTGGACACGAATCCCTCAGGTTGCATCATATACACCTCCTCCTCGATGTTCCCATTGAGGAATGCGGTTTTCACATCCATCTACCAGATCTCATAATCATAGTGTGCTGCAATAGCCAATAGAATTCTGATGGATTTTAGCATTGCTACGGGTGAGAAGGTTTCGTCGTAGTCAACACCTTGCCTTTGACGATACCCTTTAGCCACTAGCCTTGCTTTATAGGTCTCTACCTTTCCATCTATTCCGATCTTTTTCTTAAAGATCCATTTGCAACCGATGGGAATAATACCTTCGGGCGCATCAACTAGGTTCCAAACCTTATTGGAGTACATAGAATCCATCTCTGAATTCATGGCTTCTTTCCACTTCCCGGAGTCTATACTCATAATAGCCTCCTAGTAGGTCTGAGGATCAATATCCTCTACATCCTCTACTCTAATATGTCCCACATATCTCTCAGGAGGATGGGATACTCTATCAGACCTGCGTAAAGTTGATACTTGTGTATTAGGTACCTGAACAGACTCGGGCTGTAGAGTGGTGCTTGAGCTTGGTTCTCCAACCTCGCTCAATTCTATCATTCTCCCACTGTCTCCGTCAAGAATGTGTTCCTTCTCAAGGAACACTGCTCTCTTAGCTACAAAGACCTTTTGGTCCTCGAGATGATTGAAGTAATACCCACAAGTTTCCTTGGGGTATCCCACAAATATGCATCGCTCTGTCCTTGATTCTAACTTATCGGGGTTGTGTCTTTTAACGTGGGCTGGGCAGCCCCAAATCTTAACAACCTTAAGATCAGGCTTCTTCCCTTTCCATATCTCATATGGTGTAGACACTACCGACTTAGTTGTAACTCTGTTCAGAAGGTAAGCTGCGGTTTCTAGGGCATATCCCCAGAATGAGATGGGTAGGTCAGCGAAACTCATCATGGACCGTACCATATCTAATAATGTACGATTTCTCCTTTCAGAGACACCATTGAGCTGAGGTGTATAAGGAGGTGTCCATTGGGATAATATCCCACGGTCCTTGAGGAACTGAGTAAACTCTGTACTTAAGTATTCACCTCCTCGATCTGATCGAAGAGTTTTGATACTCTTTCCAGTCTGGTTCTCCACCTCATTCTTATACTCTCTGAATTTCTCAAAGGCCTCGGACTTGTACTTCATTAAGTACACATATCCATACCTTGAGAAATCATCAGTAAATGTAATGAAGTAGGAGTAACCTCCAATGGCATGAGTTGACATGGGTCCACATACATCACTATGTATGAGTTCCAACAACTCATTGGCTCTCTCTCCAGTTCTACTAAATGGAGATTTGGTAAGTTTTCCACGAATGCAAGGCTCACAAGTTGCATATGACACATAGTCGAATGGATCTAGATATCCATCATTTAGCAACTTTTGAATCCTTCTTTCATGGATGTGACCTAGCCTACAATGCCACAAGTATGCACTGTTGAACTCATCTCGTTTCCTTTTGGACACATTTACATTCATGATATGTGGAGTGGTGTCTAACATAAATAAACCATTATGCAATGTTCCTTTCGTGATGATCTTATCATATAATAATATCGAACAACCATTGTTCTCAAAAATAAATTTATATCCACTAACTATTAAACATGAAATGGAGATAATGTTTTTGATAATAGAAGGAACAAAATAACATGCATCTAATGCAATAAAAGCTCCACTAGGCAGATGTAGGGCGACCTCGCCAACAGCTAATACAGCAACTTTTGCTCCATTACCCATCTTGAGGTCTATCTCGCCTCTCTCTAGTCTCCTAGGCCTTGCCAGAACCTGCAATGAATTGCATATATGATAAGCACTACCGGTATCCAATACCCATGTGTTATCATAAGAGTCTGACAAATGGAGACTGATCATGAATGTACCTGAAGCTTCATCAAGCTTTTGTTTCGCCCTTTCTGAAAGGTACTCTTTGTAGTTTCTCTTCCAATGCCCATCTTTACCACAGTGGAAGCACTGGCCTTTGTCCTTTGCTGGGTCTTTCTTAGCAACCTTTGCTTTACCTTGTTTGCCCTTGCCCTTTCCCTTCTTAAGGGACCTTTCTGCTTTCCTTTTCTTTCTGGTCTCACTAGTGTAGAGAACTGGCTTCTCTTTCTTAATAGTACTCTCTGCCTCCCTCAACATATTGAGGAGCTCTGGGAGAGTCACCTCAAGCTTGTTCATATTAAAATTCATTATGAACTGTGAAAAGGAATCTGGTAGGGACTAAAGCACAATGTCCACACACAAGTTATCCTCTAGGACCATTCCTAGACCTGTGAGTTTCTCTATCCACTCAATCATCTTTAGGACATAGTTCTGAACCGGTGTCCCCTCAGTCATCCTAGTGCGGAAAAGGCTCTTGGATATCTCATATCGTTGAGTCCTTCCCTGTTCCTCAAACAATTTGCGGACATGTAGGAGAATGGATCTGGCATCCATATTTTCATGTTGTCTCTGTAACTCTGGAGTCATAGAGCCCAACATATAGCATTGAGCAAGAGTGGAGTCATCAATGTACTTCACGTAGCAAGCGATCTCATCCTCGCTTGCCCCTTCTTCGGGCGTAGGCATCACTGTATCAAGGACGCACACGATTTTCTCCGCTGTGAGAACAATTCTCAAGTTACGGAGCCAATCCGTATAATTTGGATAAGTGAGGCGATTGACATCAAGTATGCCACGTAAGGGATTTGAAAGCGACATTTTCTGAAAATAAAGATGTAGCAGAAATGAATAACATGCAGATTTTGCAAGAAATAAACTATCAAGATATGGACTTCTATCTTAATATGCTCCCACTATTTTACTAACGAATCACGCGACACCCTCAGCACGTGAAACGGAAGTCTCCGGCAGACTTCTAGTGGGGATCAGGATCCAATCAGCGTCTTAGTGTAATCTCGAGGGACTCGACCAATCACACTAAGCCTAAAAGGTAGGCAACTCTTGCCGATCACAACTCCTTGTGATTCCCATCCTATTCGGCCTCCGAATCACCATGGCCTCGAGGGACTCGACCAACCATGATGCTCGGTTAAGTCAACACCTTCGTTACAAGATGAGTCTGATTTGATGATATACCCTCGAGGGACTCGACCAAGCATACCATGCCCTGAGGTCACCGGTGACATCTCTATGTCGTAAGCAAGATAGCGAATCACGATATAGGTGAGTCTCGAGGGACTCGACCAACTCAACCTACACCGGGAATCGGTTCCTACTCATAACGATGGAAGGCCACGTGGGTCAATCTAATTGCCTCACGTTTACCGACTTAATATTATCGAGAGATGTTTCTATAATTTGGTCTCCTAATATGACATGTCACACATATACATATTTAATATATATCTACATCGCATGCAAATATATATACATATCTAGTATGTGTATAAGCAATCACATCAGATGATCATGGACCACAACCTAATATGATTAGGCCAGAGCCAGTAGGCCTAATCACTCACATCAAGATCTATGTGTGCAACGGTGCATCTCCATGCCCTGTGATCGTCCATCTCGTCCTCGTCGGTTCCGTCGACATCTTGATGCATCTCCATGCATCACGATCGTCCGTCTCGTGGGTCCCGCTATCGCATCCACGCTCCCGCTGCGCCTCCTCATGTGATTACAACTTAATCATAGGCATGCAGGCCCGACAATAAACGAGAAATATAATGGAGGCTCGCAGACCTCAATAATAATAATCACAAGTACACACATCACACGGTCCATGATCATCCGTCCACACATCATACATCATATGTATAAATAATCATCATCATATAGGAGTACTAGATAATAATAAAAATAATAATCAACTAAACTTTTTAATTAATTAATATTTTATGAAATCAGGGACATGTAGGGAATTTCTAAATTTATAGGGGTATTTTCGTAATTTGGACAAAAGACAGAAACTGGAATTTCTTAAATTCCGAGGGGTAAAACTGTCTTTTTCCCAGAAAACCCTATTGCCCTACTATCCTTTGCTGCTGCCGCCGCCGCCGCCACCCTGCTGGCGGTGGCCTGTGCGGCGGGGCGAGGGCACTGCCCTCGCTTGCAGGCGGCACGCCTGCTGGCGGCGCTGCCGCTGCAGGTGGGCTCCCCCGCGGGCGCCGCTGCCTCCGCAGGCGGTGCTGTCCCGCTGGGCGGCCGCCATTGTGGGAGGGGGGTTTCGCCCGTGGGAGCAGCGGCGACAAGCGTCGCTGCCTTGCAGCGACAGGCGCCGCTTCCTTGCGGCGGTAGGCGCCGCTGCCCTGCGGCGCCTTTGCCCATGGGCTGCCAGCCCCGCCGACAGCAAGGCTGCTGCAAGCAGGCCGCAGGTCGGCTACTGCAGACGCAGCCCCTGTGCTGCCCGCCTTCGGCTACGCTTGACGCACGCAGATCGAGGGCAGCAACTATTGCTGCCCTTTCTCGCTTTTGCGTCAATGATTTTGACGTCAAAATTCTTCCTAAACACAACACACGCAGTTCAAAACCAATCATTCACACGAACAACCTGGCTCTGATACCATTGTTGGGAAATCATGGGGGGCGACATCATATGCGCAGCGGAAGAACAAGAACACAAAAATCCCCGATTCCCAAAAAATGTTCGTCGTCGTGCGAAGATTGGTGCGCAAAAAATCCGCAAAACACAAAATTGCGTATTGAGATTATGTTATATAGGGAGATCGTATATCCCTGTTTCCTTACAAATCCTTAGGAGAGGGTGAAGGAGGTCAAGCGTCCTCCTCTCTAGCGGTTATCCACACAGCAGGGTTGCGACGATGCTCCTCAAAACTCCAGGCCTACTCTGAGGTAGAGAGGGAGAGGAGAATAGGAAAGGCAAGCAAAGACTCTAGCCTATGAGGCTGTGAATCCCTCCTATTTATAGAGATCCCGTGTTAAACCCTAATGGGTCATTCCCTAGTGGGTATTGGATCTGCATCCAATAAGACAAGGGCTCCGTCGGATATCTCATATCCGAACCTCTACTCATCGCAATGCCTACCATATGTGTGTGACCCTCTAGGCCCAATATCGAGCTGGCCGTGAGTCATACCTGTTAGAACTCCTTCTAACTCAGTGAATTATTATCTCTGTAATAATTCACTCGACTCATCGACTACGGACGTACTAGGCCACTACGCCGTAGTCCCCAGACGATACAGGGGAATCCAATCCATTGGACCTGTCTGTCCTTAGTTACCATGTACCTATAGTCTCTCATCCATCTAATATCCTAGAGACCGTATATCGAGCATGGTGCTGTCAGACCCATACGGTTTCTACTCAAGTCTCGCTCTAATCGGATTCTCCCGGAGAACTCTTTCTCTCTCAACCCGAATGACCCTGGCCAGGGATTTGTCTGAGCAAGAACACATGAGATATTCCTCTCATGATGCCGAGAGTGGATGATCCTCTGTTGACACTCAATAGCCCTCGTAAGGTCGACTACCACTCCCAATGACCAGCTGTACTAGATCTGGGACAGCCAAACCTATAAGTCTGGTATCAAAGAGTGGAGCACTCATACAGGACATCCTTGGTGTCTCAAGGCTAAGGACCAGATACACCACTAGGACTACGGAATCGCTGTTTGACAATAAGGCATCATCAACCATCCAGCATTCCGTAAGCGGATCAATCAGTGAACTCATTCTCCAATGAGCACCTGTACTGTATCCCTAGTGTCCCTACACGAGCAGCTATGAGACCAGCTGCATCCATCATATGGACGGGTATACAACACACCAGTCTATCCGGTTATCACGATGTCCCTCTCGAGTAACCTATGACCGGGATTATTTAGGATATGTGTTTAAAGGTGAATCGATCTCATTATCGTGATCTCATCACGATCTGATTCCCATTGCACAAATCCAAGGACATCACAATATATATATGCATTTATGCAATAGATATAAAGTGATATACACCAAAATATAATAAGCAAAAAGATTCTGTATCAAGTCACACGTGCCATCACTCACGTGATTGGCTTGCTGGGCACCTATGACTAGCAACAGGATGATGCGCCAAAGAATCGGACGAAGCATCGAGGGACCAATGACATGCCGGACAACTTGGTTAATTGCTTAGGATTAATTGTCTCGATCGAAGTTTTGTTTTAAGTGTGCAGGATTAACTACGATGGAAGAAAGACATGCAGCAGGAGTTGCTCCGGAGTCAGGACAATGATCACGTTGGGAGTTCGAGAATTCGATGGAAGTTCGGACAATCGTCGGAGGTTCGGCGGGAACAAATCCGAGAAGTCCATGAGCTTGCCAAACAAGCTCGTCGGAACTCGCCAAGTGGATCGTCGCAAGTCCAAGAGTTTGCCGGAAGTCCGCAGGAGCATCACCAAGGGTTCATCGGATGATCGACGGAAGTTCATTGGAAGCTCGCCGGAAGAAGCGATTGACGCACCGGAGCAAGTTGCAGTAAATGTCTTACGAAATATCGTAGTTAGCACAATGATTAAGTTGGAAATGGGAGGTGATCCCATTAACTTAATCTTGGGGCAATTGGGCCCTTGAAAAACCCAAATTGGGCCGAATGGATCAACCCATTCGGACCTTGATTTCTGCCAGGCGGTGGCACCACCTGGGCTTAGTCTCTGAGCGAGACTGGGCGGTGCAACCGCCCTAGCCAAGAGGTGGCACAGCTTGGACTCGGTCTCCGAGCTCTGGCTAAGCGGTGCAACCGCCTCAATCAAGCGATGGCACCGCCTGAGCTCGGTCTTCGAGCTCTAGCAGGAGGTGCAACCGCCCCTAACAGAGGTGGCACCGCCTAGAGGCTCAGTCTTCGAGCTCTGCCAGGCGGTGCAACCGCCAGATCCCGGAATTCCGAGAATTGACAGTTTTGAGCTCCAAATTCAAACTGGGTTGGGGCCTATAAATACCCCACCCATTTAGCACTGAAAGGGCACTCAAAACACACCAAAATCCTGATCTTATTATGTGATTCTTAGAGCTCAAAATTATTGTAAAGGCCAAAAGTTCTTCTCCCTCTTTTCTTCCAAGTTTTGATCTTTAAAGAGAGGAGAGAAAATTCTGTAAGGGTTGTCTACTAAGCCCGTCAAAAGGAGTGAAATTGTAAAAAGGTGGTTGGCCTTCGCCTATTGAAGGAAGGCCTCTAGTTGACGTCGGTGGAGGAAGCCAAAAGTGGAGTAGGTCAAGATTGACCGAACCACTCTAAATCTCGGTTTGCATTTACTTTGAGCATCTTATCCTTACTGCAAATCTCCTCAAAAGCTTACTGCTTTCTGCGCATATACGATCGGGTTTCAAGCTTTGCACTTTTCGAATCGGCGTTTAGACATAAATCAGTTTTATCGTACGATCATCATATTTCAGTTTGCGTTTACGTTTTGATTTCTATCATAACTGCAAACTGCCTTTATATCCTTGCTTTAACTGCATCTCGCTTAATCAAGTGATTTATGAATCAGCATTTATAGGTAAATAAGTTTTTTTCGTACGAATATCATATTTCAGTTTGTGCCCACTATCTGATTTGAACCATAACTGCAAACTGCATTTATATCTTTATTGTATCTCGCTTAATCAAAAGTTAAAGTGATTTACGAATCGGCTTTCTTACCAAAATCACTTTTATCGAACGAACGCAGTTTTTTTTTTTATCGTAGAAGGTTTTCCGCTGCACTAATTCACCCCCCCCCCCCCCCCCCCTTTTAGTGCTCTTGATCCTAACAATTGGTATCAGAGCCCAGTATTTCTCATTTCGGATTTACACCCGAGAGAAATGGCTCTTCATGGCTTTCAAGAGGGCTTATCGGTTGTTCGTCCACCGTTGTTTAACGGATTGGACTACACTTATTGGAAAACTCGAATGAGAGTTTTCTTGATTTCTATGAATTTGGATTTATGGAATATCGTTGAAAACGGTTTTCAACTTCCCTCTAAACCGATGAACGAATGGTCGGATTTGGAGAAGAAGTATTTTTCTTTAAACGCAAAGGCTATGAATGCCTTATTTTGCGCTTTGGACAAAAATGAGTTCAATCGGATTTCTACATGCGAAACGACTTTTGACATTTGGCGAACACTTGAAATCACGCACGAGGGAACTAGTAGAGTCAAAGACTCGAAAGTTAACATTTTATTGCATGATTTTGAGCTTTTTCGAATGCAACCAAGACTATAGGCGACATGTACACTCGTTTCACGGATGTCGTCAATAGTTTAAGAGCTCTTGGAAAATGTTTTTTGGATTTTAAACTCGTAAACAAGATTTTGCGTTCTCTTTCTAAGAAGTGGGATTCAAAAGTAACTGCAATACAAGAAGCTAAAAACCTAAACAACTTACCACTTGAAGAACTAATTGGTTCGTTGATGACATATGAAATGGTGCACAATGCACATGATGAACATGATGAACAAAATCACCTTCCAAAGAACAGGAAGGATTTGGAACTCCGGACAAATGAATACCACTTGAGCGATGACTCAAGTGATGAGGACAATGATGAACTTGAACTTCGAACACTAAATCTTAATAAGTTTATTAAATAAAAATCTAAAATAAACAATAAACTTGAACGAAGGAAGAGGCTAAAGAAGAAGAACATAATGTGGGATGAATCGAGCTCCTCCGAAGACGAGGAGAAAATCAAGAAAGGCGAGGTGGCAAACTACGCCTTAACCGCTTTCAATGATGAGTTAATCGAAATCCCCCTAATTTATTTTGAAATTACTTGATGCTTTCATGATGCATTTTCTTTTTTAGTTTAGAATTAATTTTCTAAAAAATTACATGTTTTAAAAAAAAGTATGATTATGCTAAGTAATTTCGAAAATGATAATATTGCATATTTTATGATAAACAAATAAAATGATTTTGATTGAAAATATGAAATCATGATTAAGAAGTAATAATGTGTATTACGTTGATTTCCATTGTTATTTCTTGATTTTGATTAAAAAATTCATGTTTGATATGAAGAAATGCATAATGATGTAATATTAAATATTTTGATTAACAATTTTATGCATGAGATTTTAAGCTATATATGATGATAAGCATGTGTTATTTTCATGAGTGTATTTGAAAAACTATGGCAAAAATGTGCTCGAATGCATGAACTTGTTAAGATTATTTTTCGGACTTTCTTGATTCAATGTTCAAATCACTTAATTGCCATGATGATTTTATACTATTACATGCCTTAATAACATGTTGGAAATTATGTGTTTTGGATATAAAAAATTTTATGATCATGAGCATATTTTATCTTCATGATTGAACTTGAAAATCTATAGCAAAACCTTGTCCGAATGCATGAAAGTGTTAAATTTTATTTTCGGATTTTCTTGATCATAATAATTCATTTTTGAGAATCTATTGATCTTGATGGTTTTATGATGAAATTCATTTTTCGATCCTAAACGTTGATGCATGTTTAACATAAATGAAAAAGCATGCTAACATGAAATCAATCACTTAAAATGAAATACTTAAAAAAAAGGAAAAAATATATTATCAATGAAATCATGAATCTACTTATGTTACGAATTTTGTGAACCATAAAAATGATTTTTGGTGATTTAAATTTGAATGAGTTTTATCCAAAATCATGATCTTGGTTTCGTGATACTTACAAATTAATATTTATTATGAATCAAGATTTTTTCATTAATCGTTCTCCTAAGATTTTCTTTTGATTAATTATGGAGTAGGTTTTTCAAAAAGAAATCATGTCTTTTGGTATTCACATGTTCTAATCTTTCATGAAACGATTTTTATGCAATTCCTTGTATTCATGAAATATTTATCTTATCACCTAATAATTATTCTTGATATTCCTTATGTGATGATAAGAATACATGAAATATTCATTAATTTGTTTTGATGTATACAAATAAGAAGTTTCGATCATACAATGTATGGTAGAATGTAATTTGACAAATTTGGTACCATCATGTTGCAAAATAAATGATGATTAGGAATCATGCATTAATGATGATTGTATATTTTATGATTTGGCATGATGCATGCAATGATGAAATATTCATGAATTTGAAATGATGTATGCAATACTTATGACAATGATGTACATGATGTATTGCATATGATATGTATCATGAATGCTTTAATGATGAATGTTTAGTATCGTGATCAACATATTGATAAATGCTTAAAAATTTTAATGTTTGAGTATCATGTATGATATACCCATTAATGATGATTGATTTATTTTTCGGTATCGTGCATTAAAAATAAGGTTTTTGAAATTGCGTATGTTTTATTTTGAATATATAATGATGCACAAATAAATTTGATACTTACCTTTGTCATAATCTGAAAATTAAAAGAAGGGTCTTCCCTTCTTTTTGACAATGACGAAGGGGGAGCAAGAATTTCTAGCATGGACATCATGAAAAGAGGCAAACTAGCTAGCTTACACAATTCAAGATGAAAGCAAAAATTACACTCCTCTAAAGAGAAGATGCAAATGTAACACTTGCCAAATTGTTTGCTTGCCTCGTGTAAAACATTATCTCTTGCTAGTTTGGCATTTTACTAGCTTGCACTTTGTAAAGAAAGCAAAAATGACACTTCTCAAAAGAGAAGAAAGAGCTTGTTATCTTGAACATCACAAGCTTGCCAAACAAAAATTTCAAAAGTGCTATAGGCAGCAAAACTTGCAACTTGCACATTGCAATAGGAAGCAAGAATCATAAGCTTACACAAGAAAGCTATCTTGCATTTCCTTTCAAAAATTTTGCTAGCTTGTATGTAGTAAAACTTGCATATCGTAAAAATTGCTAGCTTGTAGTATAAAGAGAAGCAAATAGTTGCTATCTCAAGAAAATTAAACATGCTAAACTTACACCTTGCAATGGAAGCAAAATTGCGAGCTCAAACATTGCAAAGGAAGCAAAAATTTGCTAGCTTGCAACTTGCATATTTCAAGAAGCAAGAGTTGCCTTCTTGAACATCTCTAAATTGCTAGCTTGCAAGTTCTAAAATGTTGTAACATTGCTAGCTTGCATGTTCTAAAAGTGCTATCTTGTAAGCTATAAAACATGCATATCTAAAACTTGATAGCTTGAATGTTCTAAGCATGATGTAACATTTGCTGAATTTTCTGGCTTCAAAACTACATGATGATAAAACTTGATATTATGTCTTTCATGCAATAAGTTAAACTAATATTCCAAACACAAGAATAGTTGAACTTCTCCTTTTTGTTGATGACAAAGGGGGAAAAGTATGATGTTATGCATAAGTTCATGATGACGTGTTGCAAGTATTCATGATGAATATTGTAATGACTTGAATTCAAGGTTCTATCAATATGGCATATTGATAGGGGGAGTTTGTTTAAACTCCGGGAGTTAAGTTTAACTCTGTCATCAAGTGGTTGTCATCATCAAAAAGGGGGAGATTTTTTAATCTCGTATTTCGATGATGAAACTACTTGATATATGTTTATGATTTAATCTGTGTTTTGAGTGACGCAGGATGCTTTGATCAGGATGAGACAATTAAAGCAGGAAAATCATGTTGTGACGGAGGAACATGTCAGAAGATTGGACGTCGGGCCGGTGGATCGGTCGACGTATCGACAGAAGGCTTCGGGCCGTGGACTCTGGCATTGAGCCAAGAAGAGCGGGTATTGTGCCAAGGATATCGGAGTTGCGGAGTCAACTGGCCGATTGGGCAATAGGCTGTAGGAGAGGACGATGCACCGAAGAATCGGACGAAGCATCGAGGGACCAATGACATGCCGGACAACTTGGTTAATTGCTTAGGATTAATTATCTCGATCGAAGTTTTGTTTTAAGTGTGCAGGATTAACTACGATGGAAGAAAGACATGTAGCAGGAGTTGTGCCAGAGTCAAGACAATGATCACGTTGGGAGTTCGAGAGTTCGATAGAAGTTCGGACAGTCGTCGGAGGTTCTATGGGAACAAATCTGAGAAGTCCATGAGCTTGCCAAAGAAGCTCGTCGAAACTCGCCAAGTGGATCGTCGCAAGTCCAAGAGTTTGTCGGAAGTCCGCAGGAGCATCACCGAGGGTTCATCGGATGAAAGATGGAAGTTCGCCGGAAGCTCGCCGAAAGAAGCGATTGACGCACCGGAGCAAGTTACAGTAAATGTCTTAGGAAATATCGTAGTTAGCACAATGATTAAGTTGGAAATGGGAGGTGATCCCATTAACTTAATATTGGGATAATTGGGCCCCTGAAAAACCCAAATTGGGCCGAATGGATCAACCCATTCGGACCCTGATTTCTGCCAGGCGGTTGAACCGCCCAAGCCAGGCGGTGGCACCACCTGGGCTCAGTCTCCGAGCGAGACTGGGCGGTGCAACCGCCCCAGCCAGAAGGGGGCACCGCCTGGGCTCGGTCTCCGAGCTCTGGCTGAGCGATGCAACCGCCTCAGTCAGGTGGTGGCACCGCCTGAGCTCGGTCTTCGAGCTCTGGCAGGAGGTGCAACCGCCCCTGACAGAGGTGGCACCGCCCAGAGGCTCAGTCTTCGAGCTCTGCCAGGCGGTGCAACCGCCAGATCCCGAAATTCCGGGAATTGATAGTTTTGAGCTCCAAATTCAAACTAGGTTGGGGCCTATAAATACCCCACCCATTCAGCACTGAAAGGGCACTCAAAACACACCGAAATCCTGATCTTATTTTGTGATTCTTAGAGCTCAAAATTATTGTAAAGGCCAAAAGTTCTTCTCCCTCTTTTCTTCCAAGTTCTGATCTTTAAAGAGAGGAGAGAAAATTATGTAAGGGTTGTCTCCTAAGCCCGTCAAAAGGAGTGAAACTGTAAAAGGGTGGTTGGCCTTCGCCTATTGAAGGAAGGCCTCTAGTTGATGTCGGTGGAGGAAGCCAAAAGTGGAGTAGGTCAAGATTGACCGAACCACTCTAAATCTCGGTTTGCATTTACTTTGAGCATCTTATCCTTACTGTAAATCTCCTCAAAAGCTTACTGCTTTCTACGCATATACGATCGGGTTTCAAGCTTTGCACTTTCCGAATCAGCGTTTAGACATAAATCAGTTTTATCGTACGATCATCATATTTCAGTTTGCGTTTACGTTTTGATTTCTATCATAACTACAAACTGCCTTTATATCCTTGCTTTAACTGCATCTCGCTTAATCAAGTGATTTACGAATCAACATTTAGACGTAAATCAGTTTTTTCATATGAATATCATATTTCATGCGCCCACTATCTGATTTGAACCATAACTGCAAACTGTATTTATATCTTTGCTGCATCTCGCTTAATCAAAAGTTAAAGTGATTTACAAATCGACTTTCTTACTGAAATCACTTTTATCGAACGAACGCAGTTTTTTTATCGTAGAAGGTTTTCCGCTGCACTAATTCACCCTCCCCCCCCCCCCCCCCCCCGCCCTCCCCTCTTAGTGCTCTTGATCCTAACAGAACTTGATGAACATGAGAACAACCTTCTAAAAAATAAGAAGGATTTGCTACTTAGAACAAAAGAAGACCATTCGAGCGAAAGCTCAAGTGATGATAATTTTGAACTCCTCACAAGCAAATTTAAAAAGTTCATAAAATAAGAATCAAAGAATAAAGATGAATTTAAAAGGAAGAAGCTGCCAAATAACAAGAAAGCACTCAAGGTGACTTAGAACGAAATGAGTGCATCCAATGACGAGCAAACCAACAAAGAAGAGGTGGTGACCTATGCCTTGGTGGCTTTCGACAACGAGGTAAGTGACTCAACCAAAACCCTTTTACTTTACTATGAAATCACTTGATGCATTTCATGAGTTATTTTTAAATTAGTATATATAAATTGCAAAAAAAAAAAGAGAGAGAGATCATGCTTCTCTTTCTAGTGATTTTGAAAAAAATGATCATGACAATTGCATGTTTTATGATAAAGGAATAAAATGTTAGATTTAAATTTAATACTTGTACACCTAATAAGATTAATCCTATGTATGTTTTAAGAAGTAATAATGTGTATCTTTATGATTTTTTATTTTAAATGATGATGCATGACTTTTATATGGAAGACTAGAGCATAAAATCATTCACAAATTTTGGAACTAAAAGAACTTTAGCTACTTTTAATCTTATAGGAATCAATCTATGTTTCAATAAATTTTCTGAATGAAAGAAAAGTGATTTTGGATTTGACAATTTGCTTTCATATTTATCCAAACACTTGATTTATTCGACGTGAGATGTATTTTATATGAATCACTTCGTTCTCGAATAATTTTATCTTCTGTGAGAAGATTTATCTAAACAAATCTTGATTCTCAATATTAATGATTTGAGATTTATTTTATGTGAATTAAGATCTCTTATTTGATCTCTTATGATTCTATTCACTTTTTACTAAAGAGAATATCGTTCTCAGAATTCATAACTTAAGATTTTTCTTACTATTTAATCTCCTACAATTTCTTTTTGATTATTTAAGAGGATATTTGTTAAAATGAATCATGTCTTTCGTATTCACATGATCTTTGATATTATCTTTCATGACATGATTTTCATTATGAATAATTCCTTTGTATTTATGATTGTAAACCTTATGTTATGCGTAGAGCATTATTATAAAGGGAAATGAATTGCACCATTATATAATTCCCCTCTTCTTCTTTCTTTTTAACAATAACAAAGGGGAAAAAAGTATTGCTAGCTTACACATTTCAATGAGAAAACTTGCTAGCTTGTATGATGTAAAACTTACTAAAATTTCTAGCTTGCTCATCTTAAAAGAGAAGCAAAGTTTGCTAGTTTGTATATTTCAAGAAGATACAAAAACATGCTATCTTGCACATCTCAAAAGATATAAAAATTTTGCTAACTTTTAAATCTGAAATACTTGCTAGCTTGCATGATGATATATGCAATGATGACATATTCAAAAACTTGCTAGTTGCACTTCTCCTTTTTGTTGATGACAAAGGAGGAGAAGGTATGATGATGATCATACATGGTAGGATATAATTTACTTTGATATTTTGATACCATGATAATTTGGAATCATGTATGCAATAATGATTTTATATTTTCAAAATATACATAATGATTTGGTATTATGTATGCAATACTTTAACTTATAATAATGATGCATGTAATGATGAAATATTCATGATTAAAATTTCTTTGACTTGAATTCAATTTGAATTCAAGGTTCATCGCATTATGACATATTGATAGATGGAGTTAAGTTTAAAATTCATCATTAATTGGTTGTCATCATAAAAAAGGGAAAGATTGTTGAATCTTAGATTTTGATGATGAAATCAATTGATGAGTTTACAATCTAATCTACATTTTGAATGACACAGGACTAATTTCGATCAGAAAAGATAAATTGATTAAAGTAGGAGGAATCGGATGTTTGGGTCGGAGTGAAATATGTCAGGAGATTGGACGTCGGGCTGAAGGATCGGTCAACATGCCGACAGAAGGACTTCGTGTCGTGAGTTCGAGCATCGGGCCAAAGGATCAGACATTGAGCCAAGGATCGAAAGTTGCAAGAGTTAATATGTCGATTAGGCAATACGTCGAAGGAGAGGACGATGCACCGAAGGATTGGACAAAGCGTCAGAAGAACCAATGACATGCCGAACAATATATGATTTATGATTTATAATAATTTGTCTAGATCGAGTTAGTTTTGTTGAATCTCGGATTTTGATGATGAAGTCAATTGTCATTTGTTATCTAATCTATGTGTTGAGATAAGTGTGCAGGATTAACTACGATGAGAGTAAGACAAGCAGCAGGAGTTGCGCCGGAGTCAAGATCATGATCACGTTGGGAGTTCGAGAGTTCGACGGAAGTTCGGACGGTCGTCGGAGGTTCAGAGAGAACAGATCCGAGAAGTCCAGAAGCTTGCCAAGCGAAGCTCGTCGGAACTCGCCAAGTGGATCGTGATCACGTTGGGAGTTCGAGAGTTCGACGGAAGTTCGGACGGTCGTCGGAGGTTCAGAGAGAACAGATCCGAGAAGTCCAGAAGCTTGCCAAGCGAAGCTCGTCGGAACTCGCCAAGTGGATCGTCGCAAAGTCCAGGAGTATGCCGGATGTCCGCAGAAGGATCACCGAGGGTTATCGGTTGATCGACGGAAGTTGGCCGGAAACTCGCCGGAAGAAGCGATTGACGCATCGGAGCAAGCTGCAGAAGTTGTCTTAGAGATAATCGTAGTTAGCACGATGATTAAGCATGAAAATGGGAGGTGATCCCATTAGCTTAATCTTGGGGCAATTGGGCCCCTGAAAAGATTCAAAGTGGGTCGAATGGAGTGAACCATTCGGACCCTGATTGCACCAGGAGGTGCAACCGCCCCAGCCAGGAGGTGCAACCGCCTGGGCTGTGGGGTTGAGAGGTGCAACCGCCCCAGCCAGGAGGTGCAACCGCCTGGGCTGTGGGGTTGAGAGGTGCAACCGCCCCAGCCAGGAGGTGCAACCGCCTGGGCTGTGGGGCTGGGAGGTGCAACCGCCCCAGCCAGGAGGTGCAACCGCCTGATCCCAGAAATTCTGGGATTTGATCGATTTGATCGTTTTGAGCTCGAATTTTGAATTGGGTTGGGGCCTATAAATACCCCACCCATTCAGCACTGAAAAGACACAGACCCATACCGAAATTGTGATCTTTTCTGTGATTCTAAAGAGCTCAAAAGTGTTGTAAAGCCTTTAAGTCTCCTCCTTCTGTTCTTCAAGTTTTCAATTGTAAAGTGAGGAGAGAAAGGTCTGTAAAGGTTGTCTCCTAAGCCTGTCAAAAGGAGAGAAACTGTAAGAGGGAAGTTTGGCCTTCGCCCATTGAAGGAAGGCACCTAGTTGACGTCGGCAACCTCATCGGTGGAGGAAGCCAAAAGTGGAGTAGGTCAAGGCTGACCGAACCACTCTAAATCTCTGGTTTGCGTTTATTTTCGAGCACTTTATCATTACTGCAAACCTCCCTCATCACTACTGCTCTCTGCGCTTTCACGAACAAGTTCTAAGTGCTGTTCTTCCAAATCTGCATTCAGACGTAAACTCGTATTTTCATACATTACAGTTTACGTTTACGTTTGATTCTGCAGAACTGTTTTCCGTGTTTTTACGAACGAGCTTCCTTGCAGTTTACGCTTACATTTTAATCCTATTGATAACTGCAATCTGTCCTCTACGATTTTACGAACGAGTTTCAACATTTAGACGTAAAACTGCATTCAGACGTAAATCGGCTTTCTTCGCTCAATCATCAGATTTCAGTTCACGTTTACGTCTTGGTTTGAACTGCATACTGCCTTCTGCGAGTATACAAACGAGTTTCAAAGTTTAGACGTAAATCTGCGTCTAACTGCGTTTAGACGTAAATCTGCGTTTAGACGTAAAACTGCGTTTAGACGTAAAACTGTGTTTAGACGTAAATCTGCGTTTAGACGTAAAACTACGTTTAGACGTAAAACTGCGTTAAGACGTAAATCTGCGTTTAGACGTAAATCTGCATTTAGACGTAAATCTGAGTTTAGACGCAAAACTGCGCTTAGACGCAAAACTGCGCTTAGACGCAATCTGCGCTTAGACGCAAAACTGCGCTTAGACGCAATCTGCGCTTAGACGCAAACTGCACTTAGATACAAACTGAGAATTTGCTTTTGCATCATAATAGTTTTTGAACGAACGCAGCTTTTGGTTTTTAATTTATTATAAGATTTCCGCTGTACTAATTCACCCCCCCCCCTCTTAGTGCTCTCGATCATAACAATTGGTATCAGAGCAAGGTTAACTCTCTAAAGGATTAAAACCCAAGAGAGATGGCATACGCCGGAAACCAAGAGGGGCATTCGATTACACGTCCACCCATGTTCAGTGGAACGGACTACACTTACTGGAAGACCCGAATGAGGATCTTTCTTATTTCTATGGATTTTGAACTATGGAACCTTGTTGAAAATGGATTTTCAAAATCTTCTCTTCCAATGATCGATTGGAACGATTTGGAGAAGAAGGCTTTCGCTCTTAATGCAAAGGCTATGAATGCCTTATTTTGCGCTCTTGATAAAAACGAGTTTAATCGTGTTTCAACTTGCGAAACTGCTTTTGATATTTGGCACACACTTGAAGTGACCCACGAGGGCACAAGTAGAGTGAAAGAGTCAAAAATCAATCTGTTGCTGCATTCTTTTGAACTTTTCCGAATGAAACCGAGTGAAACCATTGGCGACATGTTTACCCGTTTCACGGATGTCGTCAACGGTCTAAAAGGACTCGGAAAGAGCTTTTCGGATTTTGAGCTTGTTAATAAGATACTAAGATCCCTTCCTAAGAGTTGGGATCCTAAAGTCACCGCCATTCAAGAGGCAAAAGATCTGCAAAATTTTCCTCTTGAAGAACTAATCGGGTCATTAATGACCTACGAAATGACCTGCAAAGCTCATGAAGAGCAAGAAGACATCCTTCCAAAGAACAGGAAGGATATGGCACTTAAAACTTCTGAATGCCACTTGAGAGAAAACTCAAGTGATGAGGATTGTGACGATGACTTGGCACTTTTGACAAGAAAGTTTAAAAAATTCTTCAAAAGAAACAAGTTTAAAAACGATGTGAAAAATAAACTTGAACCTAAGAAGGACCAAGTGATCTGCTATGAATGTAAAAAGCCGGGACATTACAAAAGTGATTGTCCCCAAGTCAAGAAAAGAACAAAGAAGAAGGCGCTCCAAGCAACATGGGATGATTCGAGCGCATCCGAGGAAGAAGAATCCAACACCGAGCAAGTTGCTCATTACGCCTTTATGGCCATCGAAGAGGAGGTAACGGATTTATTAGATGCTGATTTATCTTTCGATGAATTATTAAATGCCTTCCATGATTTATTTGATGAATGCAAAGTTATAAATAGAAAATACAAGTTGCTAAAAAGAGTACATGATAATCTTACTTGTGAGTTTGATAAGTTAAAAGTCGAACATCATGATAGTTTAAACTCATGTATCAAATGTCATGATTTAGAAACTATACAAAAAGAAAACTTGCTGCTTAAGGACACCTTGAAGAAATTCGAGGTTGGTAGCAAGTCATTAAACATGATCCTTACAAACAAGGGTCATGCTCCCAAAAGAAGTGGGATTGGATTTGTGAGGAGTCCTCACCGAAATCCAACTACCTTTGTAAAAGGTCCCATCTTACACGTTCAACACCAAACCAAGTGCAACTTTTGTTGCAAATCTGGACACAAGACACATTGTTGTCCATTCAAGAAAATAAGTCCAAACAAATTAATTTGGGTTCCTAAAGGAACCATGATAAACTCTATGCAACATGATAGAAAATGTAGATCTATTTATGAGGCACCCAAAAGCAAATGGGTACTTAAACATCATCCTTTCTTGTAGAAAACTAAACAATCGCAAGCTAGGAGCAAGAAATGGTACCTTGATAGTGGATGCTCAAGGCATATGACCGGAGATCCATCTCAATTCTCTAAGCTCTCTAGCATAGACGAAGGATATGTCACCTTCGGAGACAACAACAAGGGTAAAATCATTGGCAAAGGAATCATAGGTAACAAATCCAACCTCTCTATTGAAGATGTTTTACTCGTTGATGGTTTAAAACATAACCTCTTGAGCATTAGTCAATTATGTGATAAAGGATATATTATAAGATTTGAATCTAATGCCTGCATCATTGAAAAACCACACAAAAATATATCTATGATTGCAGTAAAACAAAACAACGTATACACTATTGACATTAATGACTTATGTGATGAAATGTGCTTTGCCGTTATAAATGAGGATGCTTGGCTATGGCATAGAAGATTAGGTCATGCTAGCATGAAACTAATCAATCAAGTATCATCTAGAGAACTTGTAAGAGGAATTCCTCATATCAAGTTCTTCAAAGACAATGTATGTGATGCTTGCCAATTAGGTAAGCAAATAAGGGGTAGCTTCAAAGCTAAGAATCAAATAAGCACCTCTAGGCCCTTACAATTGATCCATATGGACTTGTTCGGACCAATCTCTACATCGAGTCTAGGAGGTAGCAAATACGCCTTTGTCATTATTGATGACTACAGCAGATATACATGGACCTACTTCTTAAAACAAAAAAATGAATGCTTTAGACATTTTACCAAGTTTTGTAAACTTGTTCAAAATGAAAAGGAATCTATGATTTCGTCAATTAGAAGTGATCACGGTGGAGAATTTCAAAACCATGACTTCCAAGAATTCTGTGAACTCAACGGATACAACCATAACTTCTCTACTCCAAGAAATCCTCAACAAAATGGGGTAGTAGAAAGAAAAAATCGAAATTTGCAAGAAATGGCAAGAACCATGTTGAATGACCATAGCCTACCTAAATATTTTTGGGCCGAAGCTGTAAACACTGCATGTTATATTTTAAATAGAGTCCTAGTAAGACCCTTACTCACCAAAACTCCTTATGAGTTATGGAATAACAAAAAACCCAATGTCTCATATTTTAAAGTCTTTGGGTGTAAGTGTTTTATCTTGAATGAAAAGGATAACTTAGGAAAATTCGATGCTAAATCTGATGAAGGAATCTTTCTTGGTTATTCTTCGGTTTCTAAAGCTTTTCGCATCTTCAATAAAAGAACCTTAGTTATTGAAGAATCCATCCATGTTGTTTTCAATGAGATTTCAGAAATTAAGAAAAATGATCTTGATGATGATATTAATTTTGATTCCTTGAATTTAAACGAAACCCCGTCTCCAACTAGCAACTTGGTTGCATCCACTTCCAAAACATCCTTACCCAAGGATTGGAAGTATATAGATGCTCATCCTAAGGAACTAATCCTAGGAGACACATCAAAGGGGGTTCAAACACGATCTTCTTTTAAAAACTTTTGTGCCAACGCCGCTTTTCTCTCCCAAATTGAACCCAAATGTGTTGATGAAGCCATGAAAGATGATTCATGGATTATCGCAATGCAAGATGAATTAAATCAATTTGAGAGAAATGAGGTGTGGACGCTTGTTCCTAGGCCAAATGACCATTTAGTAATTGGTACTAAATGGGTCTTTAGAAACAAGCAAGATGAAAATGGTATCGTGGTTAGAAACAAGGCTAGATTAGTGGCCAAAGGTTTCAACCAAGAAGAAGGTATCGATTACGAAGAAACCTTCGCACCTGTGGCTCGATTGGAAGCCATAAGGATGCTCCTTGCCTACGCTAGTTGCAATAATTTTAAGTTATTTCAAATGGATGTTAAAAGCGCTTTTCTAAATGGTTTCATTTCCGAAGAAGTTTATGTTGAACAACCTCCTGGATTTGAAAATAATGGCTACCCTAATCATGTGTTTAGATTAACTAAAGCTCTCTATGGTTTAAAACAAGCCCCAAGGGCTTGGTATGAGAGACTTAGCTCTTTTCTTATTGAAAATAATTTCATAAAAGGCAAGGTTGATACTACATTGTTTATCAAGAATTTTGAAAATGATTTTCTCATTGTTCAGATTTATGTTGATGACATTATCTTTGGTTCTACAAATGAATCTCTTTGTAAATCCTTTGCGAAAACTATGAGTCATGAATTCGAAATGAGTCTAATGGGAGAGTTAACATTCTTCTTAGGCCTACAAATCAAACAACTAAGCAATGGCATCTTTATTAGTCAAACCAAATATGCTGTGAGTTTGCTAAAGAAGTTCAAAATGAATAACTCAAAAGCCATTGACACCCCTATGAGCACCTCCACTAAGTTAGAAATTGATGAGAATGGAGAAAGCTTCGATCAAAAAACCTATAGGGGTATGATAGGAAGTTTACTTTACCTCACTGCCACCAGACCAGACATCATGTTCAGTGTAGGACTTTGTGCTAGATTTCAATCAGACCCTAAGATATCCCATCTCAAAGCAGTCAAAAGAATACTCAGATATCTTAATGGAACTACCAATCTAGGATTATGGTACCCAAAATCAGAAAATTTTGAATTAACAGCCTATGCTGATGCGGACTTCGCTGGCTGTAAACTAGACAGAAAAAGCACATCAGGATCATGTCAATTTTTAGGACATGCCCTTGTATCCTGGTCATCTAAGAAACAAAACTCGGTTGCCCTATCAACAACCGAAGCTGAATACATTGCAGCAAGTGCATGCTGTGCACAAGTTGTATGGATGAAAAACACTTTAGAAGATTACAAAGTAAATCTTAAAGATATTCCCATTAAATGTGATAACACGAGTGCAATATGCTTAACTAAAAATCCTATACAACACTCAAGAACAAAACACATTGATATTAGACATCACTTTATACGAGATCATGTCACTAATCATGATGTAACCATAGAGTTTATTGATACCAAACATCAACTAGCTGATATCTTCACAAAACCCCTATGTGAAGAACAATTTGATTACATAAGAAGAGAATTAGGAATATTGATGTGTCCAAATACTTAAATTTATTTTTCGGATGCTATTACTATTACATGCCTTGACAACGCTTGATCAAATAACATGTTGCAAATTATGTGACAAATATTTTTAACCAAATGCATGTAAGAAGTTCATTTTTCGGGTTGTATGCTAAAAATGGGATGTTCCCGTACACTCTTATGAAAACTCCTTGGAAAATGACTTTTCCTCCGTCAAGCAAAAACAATAAAGTGATATATGTGTCATGACTTCCTTTATATGCTTGATAATGCTATCATGCTTTTTGTTGATGACAAAGGGGGAGAAACATATGAATTGATAAACACTATGTCATAGCTGAACTGCCATAATCATATCTATGTCATAGTTGCAAATACTTGAGTGATGCCATAAACAATGTTATGCCATCCTTGCATCACCAAGAGATATGTGAACATATACTATAGTTTGCATCATATCTTGATTTGATATTGTGAAGAAAATGCAAACTTGCTAGACAATCTCAAATGTGAGCATCATGTAAAAAGTCCTTCGTTGTTTTATGATTACATGATGAATGGTTACAAACACAATCATACAAACTTGATGATGTATGTCATGCCTTGACATAATTCTTGAAGAGATACATCATGATAGGCATCATGATGGGAGCATTGATAAGTTTAACTGATCTAACTTATCAATACGTCACTTGAATTCTTAGGTCTTGAATTCAAGGTTGACTTATCTCAACTATGGCATATAGATAGGGGGAGTTAAGGATAACTCCTTTATCAATTGATTGTCATCATCAAAAAGGGGGAGATTGTTGAATCTCGGATTTTGATGATGAAGTCAATTGTCATTTGTTATCTAATCTATGTGTTGAGATAAGTGTGCAGGATTAACTACGATGAGAGTAAGACAAGCAGCAGGAGTTGCGCCAGAGTCAAGATCATGATCACGTTGGGAGTTCGAGAGTTCGACGGAAGTTCGGACGGTCGTCGGAGGTTCAGAGAGAACAGATCCGAGAAGTCCAGAAGCTTGCCAAGCGAAGCTCGTCGGAACTCGCCAAGTGGATCGTGATCACGTTGGGAGTTCGAGAGTTCGACGGAAGTTCGGACGGTCGTCGGAGGTTCAGAGAGAACAGATCCGAGAAGTCCAGAAGCTTACCAAGCGAAGCTCGTCGGAACTCGCCAAGTGGATCGTCGCAAAGTCCAGGAGTATGCCGGATGTCCGCAGAAGGATCACCGAGGGTTATCGGTTGATCGACGGAAGTTGGCCGGAAACTCGCCGGAAGAAGCGATTGACGCATCGGAGCAAGCTGCAGAAGTTGTCTTAGAGATAATCGTAGTTAGCACGATGATTAAGCATGAAAATGGGAGGTGATCCCATTAGCTTAATCTTGGGGCAATTGGGCCCCTGAAAAGATTCAAAGTGGGTCGAATGGAGTGAACCATTCGGACCCTGATTGCACCAGGAGGTGCAACCGCCCCAGCCAGGAGGTGCAACCGCCTGGGCTGTGGGGTTGAGAGGTGCAACCGCCCCAGCCAGGAGGTGCAACCGCCTGGGCTGTGGGGTTGAGAGGTGCAACCGCCCCAGCCAGGAGGTGCAACCGCCTGGGCTGTGGGGCTGGGAGGTGCAACCGCCCCAGCCAGGAGGTGCAACCGCCTGATCCCAGAAATTCTGGGATTTGATCGATTTGATCGTTTTGAGCTCGAATTTTGAATTGGGTTGGGGCCTATAAATACCCCACCCATTCAGCACTGAAAAGACACAGACCCATACCGAAATTGTGATCTTTTCTGTGATTCTAAAGAGCTCAAAAGTGTTGTAAAGCCTTTAAGTCTCCTCCTTCTGTTCTTCAAGTTTTCAATTGTAAAGTGAGGAGAGAAAGGTCTGTAAAGGTTGTCTCCTAAGCCTGTCAAAAGGAGAGAAACTGTAAGAGGGAAGTTTGGCCTTCGCCCATTGAAGGAAGGCACCTAGTTGACGTCGGCAACCTCATCGGTGGAGGAAGCCAAAAGTGGAGTAGGTCAAGGCTGACCGAACCACTCTAAATCTCTGGTTTGCGTTTATTTTCGAGCACTTTATCATTACTGCAAACCTCCCTCATCACTACTGCTCTCTGCGCTTTCACGAACAAGTTCTAAGTGCTGTTCTTCCAAATCTGCATTCAGACGTAAACTCGTATTTTCATACATTACAGTTTACGTTTACGTTTGATTCTGCAGAACTGTTTTCCGTGTTTTTACGAACGAGCTTCCTTGCAGTTTACGCTTACATTTTAATCCTATTGATAACTGCAATCTGTCCTCTACGATTTTACGAACGAGTTTCAACATTTAGACGTAAAACTGCATTCAGACGTAAATCGGCTTTCTTCGCTCAATCATCAGATTTCAGTTCACGTTTACGTCTTGGTTTGAACTGCATACTGCCTTCTGCGAGTATACAAACGAGTTTCAAAGTTTAGACGTAAATCTGCGTCTAACTGCGTTTAGACGTAAATCTGCGTTTAGACGTAAAACTGCGTTTAGACGTAAAACTGTGTTTAGACGTAAATCTGCGTTTAGACGTAAAACTACGTTTAGACGTAAAACTGCGTTAAGACGTAAATCTGCGTTTAGACGTAAATCTGCATTTAGACGTAAATCTGAGTTTAGACGCAAAACTGCGCTTAGACGCAAAACTGCGCTTAGACGCAATCTGCGCTTAGACGCAAAACTGCGCTTAGACGCAATCTGCGCTTAAACGCAAACTGCACTTAGATACAAACTGAGAATTTGCTTTTGCATCATAATAGTTTTTGAACGAACGCAGCTTTTGGTTTTTAATTTATTATAAGATTTCCGCTGCACTAATTCACCCCCCCCCCCTCTTAGTGCTCTCGATCCTAACAAGTTTAGGTCTAATTGAGTCAGTATTTGGGTGAAATAATGTCAATTCAATTAGGGGTCAATTGAGCCTGAATCAAGGCTGAATTGGGCCTATTGTTTGGCCCATTTAGTGTCCTATAGCAGAGTATAGCGGTGGTACCGCCTAGACACAGTCTCCCAGACTATGCCAAGTAGTGGTACCACCAAACTGAGCAATGGTATCACCCACTTCAGTGTTGTAGGTGATGGTACCACCCAACATAGGCGATGGTATCACTAGGACCGAGAAACTTGGGATGAGATCTTTTTTAGCTCTATTTTTTAACCCATTTGGGCTCTACAAATACCCCAGTTATTCCTTCATGGACAAGTAAGATGGCCGCCTTGAAGGCATAGCATAGTGCCACGTAGGCCGCATTTGACAATCTGGTGATCACGGTGTTTAAGGGGAGGACAGTTGGAGGGAGGATAGTGAAGTTTTCATAGAAGTTATCATTTCTTAAAATTAGTATCTTTTGGATGGTGAGGATAGCGAAATTATCTTTTCTATCTTTTTTTAAGTATTATTTCTACATATGACAGCATATGCGATATTTTTTATCAGTAATCGATGATGTGAGAAGAAATAAGGTTAAATATTTCACTTTCGTAATTATAGGGATGTTAATATAATATTTTAAAGTGTAGGGATTAAAATACTAAAGATACCTAACTATATAGGGTAATTTGTATACTGATATAAGTAGTGATGAAGAAAATATTTTTCATAAAATTTGAAAAAGATTAAATAGATTAAGCTTAATATTTATAAGAAAGATAGTTGTGAGTAACATCTACTTTTCTCCGAAGGAATTCATGAAATTCATGCCAATATAATATTTATAAGAAAGATAGTTGTGACAAATCTCTTATTGGTACATTAATAAGTAAATTAATCACTATGAAATTTGATAATTCACATACATGCATGTGACTTAGCATAAATTGAATGACTTTAGAAATGAATCTGGATGAGCATTTTTTAGTACAGTTTGCATTTAATTCATTGCCTCTTGAACAATATAGAGTATCTCAAATGATCTATAATACTATTAAGGATAAATTGTTTGTTCGTGAATGTTCATGAATTAACGGAGTAATTATAGATTATCTTTTATGATTAATTATCTTTAGCATCTCGATTCCTATATTTTTAAAAGTTATATAGGAATCTCTATATTTGTGAAAGTGAAACATTTAATTTAATTTCTCCTCAGTCGACTATGTTGATAAAAATACTATATGATTTACCAGTGAGCATATGTTGACTCTATCTCACTTTAGTTTATCATTGAGTACGTATGATATTTTTATCACTAGAGTCAACGATGTGAGGAGAAACAAGATTAAATATTTCACTTTGATAAGTATAGAGATCCTAATGTAACGTAAATATAGGGATCTGTTAAGAATAACTAATTATAGGAGATAATATATAATTAGTTAAGAATTAATTGGTATATGTATTTAAGAGATAATAAGACTTAAAAAATTAATAGACTCATTTTGTTTATTTTGTAAGTCATAAAGAAGCTGGAAAGAAGCGTGAAAGGATGTTTGGAAAGAGCATACATAAAAGATTACATAATATAAACAAATCTTATAAAGCTGCTGAAATCCACAAGAAGGAACATAGAAACAATAGTTGTCATTTCTAGAAGGATAGTCACTGCTTGAAAAATTATTCAAAATGAATTGTTTGGTTTGAAAGAGAGGCAAGCCTTGTGCTTTCATATTTTTCAAAACTTAATAAAAGTTTCTTATAATCTTCGTTAATTGATTCTCCCTCAATTGCTCATATTTCCAATATGATGCAAGGATTTTCATTATGGTCCAAGTTATATTACGATCCAAATTATAAAGGCAAAGAAAAATTTTGTTCTTTTAAGGAATCGAGGCAAAGCTCCAATTCAAGACATTGGAATTTATCATCGTATTTAAGATACTAGCATTACTTGGATTTGTCTCAAACGTTTTATATACGTATTGTTTCCTGTAATATAGTTCCATTATCAAAACTTGATAAAGTAGGATTTTCTTATAAGTTCATTTAGATTATTCAAAAATATATATCATTATTTTTTCTTTTTTAAAATAATATCATTATTTTCATGAAATTCTACCTGATTATTTATAAAAATTAGACATGAGACATTATTTCTTTGCATCATAATGGTGGTACTAAATATAGTATAGTGCATTATGTTTTCTTGTGTTATAAATGTTTGGGTTATATGTCCAAAAATAATAATAGATCGCAAGTACATGTTCCACCACGCTAGAGCATGATCGATCAACTTGAGTCATGCAAGCGTGACTTTGGTTTTGCTAGTTTACCCATACAAGATAAAATAGGTGCCGAGTTGTTCAGCCATGAATCTAATATATCTTTGTTGATGGAGCTATCATATGTGGGGATGTTAATCTAGGCCTTGGCTTGGATAGGTCGGAATGTTGCCTTCACTACTGGTTTCTTCATATTGTCGATGTCATCACGGTGCATCTTTGGCGAACCAATTTGGATGTATGACGAAGATGGCTCCTCCTCCTTCGCTATGACATGCTTATCTCTGTCGTGTTAGCTTAGGATCATATATAATCTATCACGCACTCCATCTTTTGTGTGAGCATTGTGACTTGGGCAAGAAGGTCTGGTGATGCTAATGAATTGCTTGCTTCCATTGCAACAACGTCTCTTTTCGTTGATGAACGAGGTTAAAAACTCTAACTTAGTTTTTTTCTAGAGTTTTTAAATTCTTAACTTATGATAATCATTCACAGGAGAGAATCGTTACTCTAATACCACTTGATCCATTTAGGGAAGGAATTAATCATTTTGAGAAGATTTACATTTAAGTAGATTTACGTGTTGTGGAGGATTTGAGAAGATTGTTATAGGAAAATGAAATTTCAAAAGGGAAAACCATCTATATTGCACTAGAAAAGGAGTACATAAAACATACAGAGACTTCTTCGAGCAACGAAGCTCAGACCTCTCTTCCTTTCTCCTCATCTTTCTCAGCTGTCAACACATCGCTTGAAGAAGAAGTTGTTGTATAACTTTTGATATTTTCTTTTGGGCTAACAGCCTATATTCAGCCTAATGTGGACTTTATCAGTCCATATCTCACCTCTTCTTAACCTAATCCTAATTAACATTAGGAGGGTGTGGTGGCTGCCAAAAACTTCATATATAGGGCAGCAACGAGGGCAGCAATATCAGTGATCTTCGCAGCAGAAAAGAGGAGAAGAAAAAGACAGAAAAATAAGAGAAAAAAAGGGAAGAAAACAAAGATAACGCAGAGAGACTCTTCTCAATTATCTAGTAGTGTTCTCTATCTCAGGTTAGATCAAATCTACAGTAGACTCTTGTTGTGATTCCTTGAGGAGATTTTAGATATTATGGACAATGACGTGATCCTTGTATCTCAGTTATTCTCTTGTGATTGTTGCTAGGGATTAGGGCAAGAGATTGAGATTTGTATATTCATTATTCTCATAGTGAATTATCTCTAGTTTGCCCCGTGGTTTTTACCCTTCACATTGGAGGGGTTTTCCACGTATATCTTGGTGTTTTATTAAATTATAATTTTATTTAATTCCACTACATATCATGGCCTACTAGTATTTGTTCATATACAAAAATTATTTCTCTTTATATCCCATCAACCAGTATCAGAGCAAGGGTTTTGGTGATTTAATTTTTGTATTTGAACATGGAGGCCAGTAATTTTTCTCACATGATTAGTTTGAATAGAAACAATTGGATGATATGGAAACCAAGAATGGAAGATATCTTGTATTACAAAGATTTGTATGGACCTTTATAGGGGGATAGTGCAAAACCCACAACTATGACAGATGATGAGTGAAAGAGGTTAGATCGAAAAACAATTGGGTTTATTCGACAGTGGCTTGATGATAGTGTCTTTCACCATATTTCTATTAAAATTTCTATATATTCTCTTTGGAAAAAGTTGGAAAGTCTCTATGAAAGAAAAACAACTAGCAACAAAGCTTTTTTAATTAGAAAACTTATAAACCTAAAATATAAAGAGGGTGCTTCTATTGCTGAGCATTTAAATGAAATACAAAGTATTACTAACTGGTTATCCTTTATGAAAATGTCTCTTAATGATGAGTTGCAGGCATTGTTACTTCTCAGTTCATTACCAGAAAGTTGGGAGACACTGGTGGTTTCCCTCAGTAATTCTGCGCCAGATGTTGTCACTATGAGTCAAGTAATAAGCAGTTTGTTGAATGAGGATTGAGAAGAAAGAGTTCAACAACATCTCAGAATGATTCACAAGCACTTATCTCAGAAAACAAAGGAAGGTCAAAGTCTAGAAGCAGTTCACGCATGAGAAAAGACATTACAAGAACCAATGTAAGCAACATAAGAAGAGCAAAAAAAAGGGAAAAGAAGTGGAGTCTATAGAGTCAAAAGATAATATCACAACTACAGTGTAGGGTGGTGATTATTTGATTTTGTCTCCTTTTGATGATATTTTTTCTTGTGTATGTCAGGATCTTGAGTGGATAATTGACATAGGTGCTTCTTATCATGCTACACCACGGAGGGAGTTTTTTGCTACATACAAGTCTAGAAATTTTTGTGTTGTCAAGATGGGCAACTATGGCATAGTAGACATCATAGGCATGGGTGATATCCATTTAAAGACCAACCTTGGTTGCAAGTTGGTGCTTAAGGATGTGAGGCATGTAGTTGACTTAAGGCTAAATTTAATTTTAGTTGGAAGGCTAGATGATGAAGACTATGATAACAGATTTCATAGAGGGCAATGGAAGCTCAGTAAGGGTCCTCTTGTTATAGCTAATGAAAAGAAATGTCATACTTTGTACATGTTGCAGGTTAAAGCTTATGGTGAGCAGTTAAATGCTACAGAAAAAGACTTCAACATGGAGTTGTAGCATAGACGACTAGGACACATGAGCGAGAAGGGGCTGCAAGTTCTTTCCAAGAGAGAGGCATTGTCAAACCTCAAAGGTATACATCTGAACCCTTGTATTGATTATTTGGCTGGTAAACAACATAGAGTTTCATTTGCTAGTCCTGCTTTGTCTATAAAAATGCATGCCTTAGACCATGTTTATATAATTGTATGTGGTCCTTTGTAGACAAAAACTCCTGGTGGATCTGTTGATGTTCTTGGTATAAGTGGTGCAATTTATTTTGTTACTTTTATAGATGATTTTTCTAGGAAAGTTTGGGCCTATGCTTTGAAGACCAAAGATCAGGTTATTAATGTCTTCAAAGAGTTTCATGCCAGGGTTGAAAGGGAGACAGAAAGATAATTGAAATGCATAAGATCAGATAATAGTGGTGAGTATATAGGATTATTTAATGATTATTGTAGGTAAGATGAGATCCAACATGAGATGACAATTCCTGGTACACCTCAGCATAATGCAATTGTAGAGAGGATGAACCGCACCATCATGGAAAAGATCAGATGTATGCTTTCAGAGGCCAAGCTACCCAAAAGGTTTTGAGATGAGGCTTTGAGGACTACAGTTGATGTGATCAACTTATCACCACGTACAGCCCTAGATGGTGATGTTGTAGAGCATGTATGGTCAGGGAAAGATGTTTCCTACAAGCATTTGAGAGTGTTTGGTTGTCATGCATTTGCACATATTCTAGACAATGAGAGGTCTAAGCTGGATGGTAAGACTAAAGAATGTATTTTTCTTGGCTACTCACATGATCATTTTGGTTACAGCCTTTGGGATCCAGAAAAGTAGAAGGTGTTTAGAAGTAGAGATGTAGTCTTCTTTGAGGATCAAACTTTTGAAGATTTGAAGAAGAAGGCACCAGCCAATACTTCTATAGAAGGATTAGCAGATTGTGACCCAATTACTCATCTAGTATATCAAGGTGATGGGGGAGATGTGTAGGAAGATAATGTAGAGCCTAATGTTGATCTACTTGTAGGACATGTTGAGCAAAAAGAAGTTTGAGAGCAACTTCCCGTAGAACCTCAGTTGAGAAGATCTTCCAGACAACGTCAACCTTCCAGAAGATACTTTACAGATGAGTATATGATGCTTACTAATGCAGGTGAACCAGAGAGTTACCAGAAAGCAGTTGAAAATGAGTAGAAAGAGAAGTGGTTAGTTGCTATACAGGAAGAGATAGATGCTCTTCAGAAGAACCACACTTATGATTTGGTGCTACTACCAAATGGAATGAAGGCCTTGAAGAACAAGTGGGTTTTCAGGTTGAAGACTCAAGAATATTGTTCTCAACCAAAGTACAAAGCTAGATTGGTTGTAAAAGGCTTTAGTCAAAAGAAAGATATTGACTTTGAAGAGATTTTTTCTCCTGTTGTTAAAATGTCTTCTATTCGTGTTGCTCTTGGTATTGCTGCTAGCCAGGACTTGGAGGTTGAGCAGTTAGATGTGAAGACAGCTTTCCTTTATGGGGATTTGGAGGAGGAAATTTATATGAAGCAACCAGAAAACTTAGAAGCAACCAGAATGGTATGTTGAATTCTTGGAGAGGTGAATGGCACTCTGACTATCATAGTAAACAGTATATCCTTCATGTTTCAAGCCTAATTCCTATAGAAACTTTTTCATCCATAAAGCTTCCTTGCAGGCTTCAGTAATTGCTATGTATCCTGCTTCTGTGGTTGATAGAGCAACACACTTTTGTAACTTAGACTGCCAAGAGACTGCTCCTCCTGCAAATGTCATCAAGAATCCCAAAGTGGACTTCCTGGAATCAGTATCACCTGCCATGTCTACATCTATGTAACCTTCTAACACATGTTCATCACTGCCAAAACATAAATATAACCTGGAAGTACCTCTTAGATATCTTAATATTCATTTCACTACTGCCCAATGTTCCTTTCCAGAATTAGAGAGAAATCGACAGACAACTCCAACTACATGAGCTATATTTGGCCTAGTACAAACCATAGCATACATCAAACTGTCTACTACAGATGAGTAAGGCACTCTGGACATTTCTTCTTTTTCTTTCTCACTTGTAGGACATTGTTTCGAACTAAGCTTAAAATGACCTGCAAGTAGAGAACAAACTGATTTGGCTTTACTCATGTTGAATCTTTCAAGAACCTTTTCAATATAAGTCTCCTGAGATAGTTAAATCTTCCTTTTCTTCCTATCATGAAGAATCTTTATACCAAGTATTTGTTTCACCGATCCCAAGTCTTTCATGGCAAAAGACTTACTTAGCTCTCTTTTAAGCTTTCTAATTTTTCCAACATCATGGCCAACAATCAGCATATCATCAACATATAGTAGTAAAATAATAAAATCATCATTTGAAAATTTCTTCATAAACATACAATGATTAAATGTGGTTCTATCATACCCTTAGCTCATCATAAAAGAATCAAACTTCTTATACCACTGTCTAGGTGCCTGTTTGAGTCCATATAAGCTTTTTCTAAGCTTACACACCATATTTTCTTTTCCCTTGACTTCGAAACCTTCTGGTTGCTCCATATAAATTTCTTCTTCTAAGTCACCATAAAGAAATGTTGTTTTTACATCAAGTTGCTCAACTTCTAAATTCAAGCGGGCAGCCAAACCAAGAACAACTCGGATATAGGACATTTTCACAACTAGAGAAAATATTTCTTCAAAGTCAATACCTTTCTTCTAACTGAATCCTTTCACAACTAGTTGTGCCTTGTATCTTTGTTGTGAGCTATTATTTTCAGTCTTCAATTTGTAAACCCACTTATTCTTAAGAGCTTTCTTCTCTTTAGGCAACTTTACCAAGTCATAGGTGTGGTTCTCAAGCAAGGATCTCATCTCTTATTGCATGGCTTTAACCCACTCACTCTTATTCACATGTAGAATAGCTTCTTGGTAAGTTTTTGGCTCTCCCCCGTCAGTAACCATAACATACTCATATGGAGGATATCTGGTAGACGGTTGTCGCTCTCTAGTGGATCTTCTCAATAGAATCTCAATTGGTGGTGGAGGTGCCTGTTCAGTTGGTTCAGCATCATCAACTATAGGTGTATCATCACTGGTATTCTCATCACCATCTTTTTGTTCATCTCCCCCATGATCATCATGAACTATAGGTGAAGGAACTGGACCCAAACTCCAAGGAATATAAACAGAGGTTTTTGGCTTCTCAATATTATCACCATTGTCAAACAATTGGTCTTCAAGAAACACAACATCTCTGCTTCTAATAATCTTCTTGTTCACTAGATCCCATAATCTGTACCCAAACTCTTCATGACCATATCCCAAGAAGATACATGCTTTTGCTTTACTATCAAGCTTGGACCTCTCATCTTTGGGAATATGAACAAATGCTTTACACCCAAAGACTCTTAAGTGATTATAAAATATATCGTTTCCTCTCCATACTCTCTCTGGAACATCACCTTTCAAAGGAACTGATGGAGAAAGATTTATCAGATCAACTGTAGTTCTCAAAGCCTCCCCCCAAAATGACTTTGGTAACTTGGCGTGGGAAAGCATACACCTAATCCTTTCTTCAATAGTTTTGTTCATCCTTTCTGCCACACCGTTCTGTTGAGGAGTTTTAGGAATTGTTTTCCAAAGTCTAATACCATGGAACCTGCAATAATTCTCAAAAGGACCCCTGTACTCGCCACCATTATCTGATCAAATACACTTTAGTTTTCTGCTAGTTTCTCTTTCAACACTAACATGAAACTCCTTGAAAACATCGAGTACCTGATCTTTAGATTTCAAAGCAAAAGCCCACACTTTTCTAGAATGGTCATCAATAAAAGTAACAAAATAAAGAGCATCTCCAAGAGTTCTAGTTTGCATAGTACAAACATCAATATGAACTAAATCAATAACATCTAATCTTCTAGATGATGGATATGATTGAAATGCAACTCTATGTGTTTTTCCAGCTAAGCAATGATCACAAGATTTAAGAGATGTACCTTGCAACTCTGGTAAGAACTGCTTTCTAGCAAGAGTTTGAAGTCCCTTCTCGCTGATATGTCAAAGCCTCTTATGCCAAAGATCTATACTTTCACCTATTTGAATTGCATTAATCTCTCCTTTGTGTAACTTAGCTTCCACGACATAAAAAGAGTTAAGTTTCTTTCCTCTTGTCACAATCAGAGAACCTTTAGTGAGTTTCCATTTGCTTTCACGAAAATAGTATGCAAAGCCCTCATCATCAAGTCTACCTGTAGATATCAAGTTAAGACGAATATCTGAAACATGCCTTACATCTTTGAGTATCAATTTGCTCCCAATACTGGTCTCCAAGCAAATATCTCCAATACCCACAATCTTAGATGTACCACTGTTTCCCATTTTGACATTACCAAAATCACCAGCAGTGTAAGATCTAAAGAAATCACCATGAGAAGTAACATGAAATGAAGCACCAGAGTCAATTACCCAATTACTATCCTGAGCTACAAGACTAACACAACCTTCATCACAAATAATAGTGATATTACCTTCAGCAATAACTGTATTGGTCACTTTCTCATTTCATTTCATTCTGTTCTCGCTTCCAAAACCTATACTCTTTCTTTATGTGACCTAGCCTATTACAGTGAAAACATTTGATATCTCTTCTAGACTTGGATCTTCCTCTATAATCATGTGGATTTCTGCTATGACTTCTTCCACGTCTTTCTTGTTTTTCAGTAACAAATACCCCAAAAGAAGATTCACCTTGTTCTTTCCTTCTGGCATCTTCATTTAGCAAACTGTCTTTAATCATATCTATAGTTAGAGTCCCCTCTGGCGTGGAGTTATAAATTGTCACCATATATGTTTCCCAATTTTCTGGTAAAGAGCTAAGAAGTAGTAATTCTTGCATCTCATCATCTATATTCATTTTCATAGCAACCAGCTTATTTGCAAGACTCTGAAATAGGCTTATGTGCTCAACAATGTTACCACCATCTTTATACTTCAAATTTACAAGCCTTCTGAGGAGAGAAATTCTCTTTCCCACTGTCTTTTTCGCAAAGAGGTTTTCTAACATTTGCCAAACAACATCAGCTCTGGTTTCATCAGAAAAATGCTCATGTAAGTTTATATTGATCCATCTTCTAATATAGGCAATAGCTTTTCTATGTTGAACTTCACATTCTTCATCGTCCATAGTAGAAGGTTTATCTTTAACGCTTATACAAATCTTTGCAATATAGCAAATCTTCCATCAAACACCTCCAAATGGAATAATTTGATGAGTTCAATTTAATCATACCATCTGACTGCTCCATTTTAATCACACAAGAAAAACTAGCACCAACCAACCTGTTGCTCTAATACCACTTGTTGGGAAAAAAATCTGTTAAAGCGGAATATTCATTTTCCTCTTTGTGTATTAAAATGGGTTTCTCATCAAAATACCAACTTAATATCCAAATTAAAATATCAACCAGCACAGCATAAACAATAGAGCAAATAATCAATCACATAGTGAGACCAAATATTTTTAACGTGGAAAACCCAATATGGGAAAAACCACGGGACCGTAGTCTACCTCAAACTTCCACTATCAATAGTATTGATAACAGGTTTACAATAGATCTTCTCTAGAATAACTAGAGGATCAGAATAACATTAAGAACATAGATCTTGGCTCTAACATATCATCATATATGATGGATTTCCTCAAAAAAGAATTCTAAATCTCATAGAGTGGATATCACAGGAAAGTACCTTATAGAGGGTAAACTGCAGATCAACACCGTTAGGATTGTAGAGTTTGCTGCAAGGATTCTCCACATAAAATTTGGGCTGAAACTGACAATGTTTGGCCACCGATCGTCAAGCAGAAAACTTAGAAACCTAATCTTTCTCTCTCCTCTTTCCTCTGCACGCCGCCGCACGCTGCATTCTCGCGAATTTTGCCCTTTCTCTCTTAATTATTGATTTGGGCTTATGGCCCAAATTGTCCAAGCCCATATGGGTTGGACCCAACAAGATCATTATACGTACATCAAATGGTTTAATGAGGACTTTATTATTCTCTTACTTTATGTTGATGGCATGCTTATTCTTGGGAAAGATATGTCTAAAATTGACAGATTGAAGAAGGAGCTAAGTGAGTCTTTTGCAATGAAGGATATGGGGCCAGCAAAGCAAATACTGGGTATGCAGATTTCCCGTGATAGGAAAAATAAGAAGATTTGGTTGTCATAGGAGAAATACATTGAGAATGTATTGGAAAGATTCAGTATGAGCAATGCAAAATCAATTGGTTCTCCTCTTGCAGGTTATTTCAAGTTGTGCTCAAAATAGAGTCCGTCAAGTGATGAGGAGAAGGAGAAAATGCAAAAGGTTCCTTATACTTCAACAGTTGAAAGTTTAATGTATACAATGGTATGTACGAGGCCAAACATCGTATATGCAATTGGTGTTACTAGCAGATTTCTTGCAAATCCAGGCAAAGAGCACTAGGTAGCAATGAAGTGGATATTTAGATATCTCAAAGGGAGCTCTAAGGTTTGTTTAAGCTTTGGAGGTGGACCACATGTTTTGACAGATTACACAGATGCAGATATGGCAAGAAATATAGATATGAGGAAGTCTACTTCAGGTTATGCACTTACTTTTGCAGGGGGAGCTGTGTCAAGGCAATCCATGTTACAAAGGTATATTGCTCTCTCCACCACAGAAGCAGAATATATTTCTGCTACAGAGGTATGCAAAGAAATGTTATGGATGAAAGAATTCTTACAAGAATTTGGGCTGAAACAGAAAAATTATGTGATACATTATGACAACTAGAATGTCATCCATTTGTGTAAGAACCCAATGTTTCATTCCAAGTCAAAGCATATAGATGTCAGATACCACTGGATTCAAAATGTATTTGAAGAGAAGCAGTTGCAGTTTCAAAAAATTCACACAAATGACAACGGAGCAGACATGTTGACAAAGACTTACAAAAAAAAAGATAGGAGATATGCCGACAGCTAGTTGGCATGGCTTCACATTGAGGAGTCATGGGACAGCCTCCCTTATGGGCTGAAGGAGGAGGTTGTTGGGCTGACAACTCATATTCAACCCAATGTGGGCTTTATCAGCCCACATCTCATCCCCTCTTAACCTAATCCTAATTAACATTAGGGGATGCGGTGGTTGCCAAAAACTCTATAAATAGGGCAGCAACGAGGGTAGTAATATTAGTGATCTTCGTGGTAGAAAAGAGGAGAAGAAAAAGGTAGAAAAATAAGAGAAAGAAAAGAAAGAAAATTAGGACAACGCAAAGAGACTATTCTCAATCATCTAGCAGTGTTCTCATTTTAGGTTAGATCAAATCTACAGTAGACTTTGCTATGATTACTTGGGGAGGTTTTAGATATTATGGACAGTGATGTGATCCTTGTATCACAGTTATTTTTTTATAATCGTTGCTAGGGTTTTGGGCAAGATATTGAGATTTGTATATTTATTATTCTCATAGTGGATTATCTCTAGTTTGCCCCATGGGTTTTATCCTACACATTGGAGGGGTTTTCCACGTATATCTTGGTGTTCTATTTTATTGTGATTTCATTTAATTCCGTTGACTCGCTAGTATTTGTTCATATACAAAAGTTATTTCTCTTTATATCTCCTTACATTCAATATTGTTGATCTCTCCTTAGATTGAATTGAGTTGATTCTTTGAGCTGACCGAATCTGTTCAATGAGATTAGGTTCAAGGCTTGGTTCACATAAATTGGGAATGAAATAAAGTTTCACTCAAACTTCTATTGAGCTGAATTGGAATACGACTTAAACTAGGTTTGAGCATTCCAAATTAATCTGTAACAAATTCACTCTTCCATGGGAATTATATATCATTTGGTGATAGTAATTGGACCATACAAAAGAGAGTAATTGCCTTTAGATTTTTTTTATGAACAATATAGTGTTGAAAATATTTATAAATGATATAAATTATTTTAGAAGAGTATACTTTTGGTTTTTAAAAATATTCAATTTCTTTAGATAATACATCTGCAAACACTGAATCTATCTTGAGTTAGAACAAATTTGTCAACCAACTTTTAGTGATATATTTTTTTGTATTAAAGGTACATACCATGTTTTAAATTGATGTGTATAGAAAAAAGAGCTTAAATTTGTTGATACTTTATTTTACCTCATTAACCAAACAATTTCATTTATTGACTCACCCATAGGTAATAAAAAGAAAAGTGGGCAAGATTTTATAAACTAAATAGAAAGACCCAAAAAATGTTCTTGGGATGTTCATATCTAATGAATTTTGAATATAAAGAATTATTATATTTTTTTCAATTAACATGAGGAAAGTCAATTTATATCCTCAACATTGGAATGCTCATAAAAAAAATATATAGATATTTTGGAAGTTTTTAATAATTCTATTCATATCTGATGAAATTTAAATTATAAATTTCTTAATGAGAGTTTTGAATACAAATAATTATTATGTATTATTATCGCAAATAATGCAATGCTTTATATCCTCAATATTGGAATATTTGTAAAATGATTTTAGATATTTTGGAAGTTTTTAATAATGTTAATTATCCTATAGTCTATTTATTTTTAATCAAATGTATTAATGTTATTGGTGCATCAAAAAATATAAAAATGATAATGAATTGAATATGACTATTATGACAATAAAAACTAAGTGAATTAATTAATTTTTAAATATTTTATTTGTTTACATTGTTGCTTTTTTTTTTTAACCTCATTGTAGAATACGTGGTTTGCATGATTTTATTTGCTACTTATTATGACTGTTGCCATTTTGATGTTGATATTAATTAAAAAAAGAGAAAAGGTAAAAAAAATGATCATTGATTTGTATGACCATTATAGTGTGGTTTATAAAAGATAAACAACCCCAACCTTCTTTATTTGTTGATTAAGTTGGTGGATGGAGTAGAATTAGTAAAGGGCAATAATTATTGTTGCAAAGACAAAAGAAATCTAGGAGATTGATAGGCGATATGTATCTAATCTTTTTTTTTTTAGCTTGAAAACATTACTTATAAAATTTCAATTCTTCAATATTGGGCATGCCATTTAAAAACCTTCCTAATTTTATCAATTATTGTAAAATAAATTTGAGTAACTCTGATGTCAACAATAACCGTGGAGTAAGCTTTTAGTATTGAGAGACATATCGATACTCGTTTGTGTATGACCCTCAAATTAGTTAAAACTATAAAAACATATATTGATAATTGATCAAACCAGAGTAAATGAGTCAAGCGATCGTCCAAAAAGATAGTGAAATGTTTTTTGATCTATTAACCAAAAGAACAATCGGAACATTTTACACTAGTAATGATTGATATAAATTATACAAAATTACTTAATTCATGTCATTATATGTATAGAAATACATAAACTTTGATAAAAAATAAAAATTAGTTTTATTAAATAAAGCATAATCATTGTGATACTGAAGTCGCTGGTTCCAAAATTGGAATTGGACCGTCTAGATTCAATTTGATTTAAATTATCTCGTAATCAAATTGCCGATTTTCGATTTGAAACGGGCAAACACGTTTTCTTTAATCTTCCTAGGCATCTTATCTAATTTAACTATCAATATCAATCTATCAAACTTTGGGAGAACTCATCTCATCACGTCTCCCTTTCTTGGAAGGCTGAGTGAGGCCTTCAATGCTCTTTCGGATATATTTTGGTTCTTTTCTTGTTGATACGTACGTACACCAACAATCGCGTGTTAAAATCTACGCCACGAGATTGACGAACTCGAGATTAAAGAAATTCTCCAACATCATTTGAAGTTTGGAAGATTGGTGAAGTCTTGCTCGGAAAACAAAATTTTGAACTTTAATTCACTGAAATATTATAGCCACACATCCTTTCAATTGTTTCCATCTATGCATGCATCATTCCCTTAGGAGTCATATACTCCAAATCTCTCCTTCCCGTATAAGCTTAAGGCAGATCCTCTCGCATTCATTTCTTCAAATCAGAGGAGGAACATCAGCAGGAGGAGAAGGAGGAGGAGGAGATCATCCGCCGAGAAATATAAGATGACAAATAACCATCGCAACCAATACCTCCATCCGAACTCCGCCTCTGCCAGAAGGACCGAACCTCGCCCTCTCCAATGCCTCTTCCTCGTCTCCCTCATATGTTGCAATCTGTTGCTCGCCTCTCGCTTCTTCTTTGGCTTCTCCTCTTACATCAACTTTTACGCTGCGCCACAGGTAGAAACCGATACCGTTCTCAACCTCAACAGCTATAGCCATGGCCCGTGCTCCTCGCTCCAGAGCAACGCCATCTGCTGCGATCGCACCGACTCCCACAGCGACATCTGTTTCGTTCGAGGCGACGTCCGAACGCACTCCTCGTCCTCCTCCATCTTTCTCCATCTTCCGGGCGCCTGCAACAACGACTCCGTCGCTCTGCAGGAGGAAAGTATAAGCCCGTATACCCGCAAATGGGATGCGGCGATCAAAAGCAGAATCCCGGAGCTCCATCTTCGCACCACCTCCGGCGCCGACGCTTCCCTACCATGCCAAGTACGGCATGATGTGCCGGCGCTTGTTTTCTTCGCCGGTGGGTACACCGGCAACGTGTTCCATGACTTCAACGATGGCATCGTTCCTCTCTACATCACCTCACATCACCTCCGCCGCCGGGTGGCACTCGTGGTTCTTCAGTACAGGGATTGGTGGTCCTCCAAGTACAAGGAGATCCTGGCTCAGCTATCTGACTACCCCCCAGTCGATTTCTCGAACGACACGCGGACCCACTGCTTCCCCGGCGCCATCGTGGGCCTCCGGTACCAAGGCATGCTTTCCATCGATGCCTCAAGGTCGAGTGAGAACAGTAGCATCCGGGACTTGTTACACATGCTCCGGGACGCCTACAAGCCAAAGACGGAAGTGGGGGGCAGTCCACCGACGCCCAACTCCCCAAAGCTGGTGGTAGTGTCTCGAAGTGGGACCAGGACGATGGAGAACGAGGCAGAAGTGGTGAAAGTAGGGGAGCAGATAGGGTTCCAGGTGGAAGTGTTGAGGCCAGCGGAGACGATGCCGCTGCGTAGGATGTACAACACGCTCAGCTCCTGCGATGTGATGATGGGAGTGCATGGGGCTGCTCTGACTCATTTCCTGTTCATGAGGCCTGGCGCGCTGGTCATCCAGATCGTGCCACTTGGGGCCGAAAAGGTAGCGCGGATCTGCTTCGGGGAGCCGGCGGTGGCGATGGGACTGAGGTATGTGGAATACAAGGTCCTCCCAACGGAGAGTTCATTGTATTACAAGTACGGGGAAGGAGATCCGGTGGTGAAGGACCCCGAGAGTTTTCTGAAAGGTAGGGGATGGGAAGTGACCAAGAACGTGTATCTCGAGGGCCAGAACGTAAGCCTGAACGTAGACAGATTGCATGAGGTGCTGTTACGGGCCTTCAATTACGCTGTTTCGGAAAGGGGCAAAAGATGAGGGGATATTCTGACTCTTGCTATACTTGTTGACATTATCTGATGGCTACTGCTGCTATTGTAGCGTCGCAATGCTTCCTATATAAAGCATTTATTTGAATGGTTTTGGCCAGCCGTATTGTATTGTGGCTTATGTATAATCAATCATTAATCGTTTATGTCTACTTCTCCTTTGTTGACACTTTCCATCTGATAGCTACGGCCTTACCGATCGATCAAACACAAACGTTGACAAATGGTTGTGCTTTCTTCAAGCGAAGTTTCTACTATCATTTTTGCGTATTCATCGTGATTTGGATAAAATCCATATTGAATCTTGATTTCATTGTTTTGATGGTTTAATGGTTTGGGAGCTTACCTGAATGACCGCGCGCATAGTTTATTTACGAATTCGGTCCTCTTTGGTGTCACAGACTTTGCTTCTCGAAGAATGATTGACGAGTTGTTGACTTCATCTAACAATGATTTGTGGATTCTGTTTATGTCACTTTGACAAATTTAATTTCGATTATATATAATTATATTATTTGTGTATTTACAAGATGAATAAAAAAAAAAAAAAGCTTCCCAATAGTTTTGGTGGCAGAAACTTATTTCTCTTCTGGTTGAAGTTTTCTCAATTATTTCTCGCATTAATAATCATAATTAAAAAAAATAATTATATTTTTAAATTTTAAAATATCCTATCCTCAAAATATCTAAGGGCATAGTGTATTTATTATACCTGAGTATCCTAACCTTACTTTTACTTTTAAAAAAAAAATAATGGAAGTGGTGTTGTGTATTTAAAAATTAATGAATCAAAGAAAATGATAACACGAGGTGGGGAGTGAAATTTTGCATAATAACTATAGTAATTAATAACATTTCACCCTGTGGATGATAATTATAAGAATAAATATGACAATCATAACTCACGACAATTTCATAAGACACTCACATTCATTTATCAACGTAATCATTTATACAAAAAAAATAAAATACACAATATTTAAGTATATCTAACTCCATATATAAATTTAAAAAATATTTTATATAAATTTAGCACTAAATAATATCACACAAAATAAATTACAAAATACTTCTTCGTTTGCTCCTCCCAATGTGCAACACCTGAACAACAAAAGAAATAATTTGCTAGGCTCCTTCTGGAGGGTGGATAATGTTATCTTCAATAATAAATAATTGGATTCATTAAAAAATAATTAATTAAATTAAAAAAATTTCGGACCTAATTCAAGACGAGGAGCAACAAAATCATCAAGCTTTTCATATTATTTTTATAATCATGGCCACTATAATGAGGAAGACATCATACAAACTCCCATCACAAATAATTGATACCATGCCAATAATCTTCCAATGACAATGATTTTGCATTTATTCGTTACAAGCATTTGAGTGTTTGATATTCATTCGGTAAGTTTGGGCTCAAAACATACTTGAAAAAGATCATTTTACATAGTGCTATTTTATATTCATCATCAAATACATAACATCAAGTCTTTGAATGAGAGTATATTTCTCTTAGATGCCATAACTGAGTTATGTGTGTTAGACCTCGATTAACAAGAAAAGAAAAAAAAAGTTATTATTTTCTCTTCATTGTGCTTCAGGGTAAGAACTGGTTCATATTGGAGCACAACAATTATCTCAAGATCTTGATAGCTATTGTGCGTATCAAAAATAATTAAAGCATGCTTCATATGCTTTCATCATATATGCATGCAATGGGTGTCGGTGATGTCCTTGCCTAGTTAAGATTGGTAGATCAGACAAGAGATGCTTTGAACTTTTGGGGTCGAATCAAGTGTTTTTGATATCTTTTAGTGAGGTCATATGCATCATGCACAAGGGAAAGCTTTGGGCATTGATTGATCACATTCTTTGATGTTTATTATTTCTGGTCAAATGTATCATATGTGTGGAGAAATTTATTGCTCTATTAGAGACATCAGGATCTTAGATACTTTAGTTTTGGATAGATAAATTATGCATCTAGGTATATTTTATATAGTTAAAAGTGTATTCGAAGCACACATATTTTATATAGTTTGAGTGTATTCGAAGCTTTGATGCCATGTCCTAAGTGGACACCATGAACGAGAAGATGCTTGGTATAAAGTTAAAATATATTAGATACTTAATGATAATACATTGAAATAAATATATCATATATTATAAAATATTTTTGCTCGATTAAAATGTATCCTTACTTTTATTTTTATTGCTAATGTCCTATGTAAACAAACACGTTAGTCGCTTTAATTCTTATGCACTAGGTGGACTCATCAGGTGTGTTAGCCTTTTTCTTCAGTTGATTTGATTGAGTGGGTTGGAGAGTGTGGCTAACCAAAGTGCGTTAGAAACATCCTTACCTAATAGCGTTAGTTGGGCATTTTTGTCCCATGAGAATAGGTCAAACAAATTGATCATTTCGGCCTTCATAAAATATTTTCAAGATTATATAAAACTTTTCAGTAAAAAAACCTAGTAATTTTGGCTTCAATTAGTTAAAAATTAAAAATTAAAAATTTGGGATACATTAAAGACCTAAAAATATTAAAAGATGTCATTTAAGGCTTCATTAGACATTAACAATATTTCATGAAAATTTTGGCCAAAAACTCATGATTTTAGCCTAAATTGGTAAAAAAATAAAAATTGTAGCCTTTTAAGAATTAACTGAAAATTAAAAAAAATCAATTCGGACTTTTGGATGAAAATGAATAATTATTTTATTTTTAAATAGTATTTTTTTTAAATTTTAACCAATATTTTTTGAATGTGATCATGCTATTTTTAAATAGGACTTCAAGATAGTACAATCCCATTTAAAATTTGGGTAAGTTGGATGTCGAATATATTATTTACTTTTATATTTTATGGCCAATTTTATACTAAATTCACCTAAAATTGAAAAAAAAATAAAAAAAATAACATTTTAAACATTTAATGGTCAAATTACTTGAAAAGGTTTTTTAAAGGCTTAAAAAAACAAAAGATATTTAGGCCTTCATAAGATATTTCGAAGGTTTCATGAAACTTTGGCAAATTAAACCTTGCAATTTCTGCTTAAATTGGCCAAAAATAAAAAAATAAAAAAATCAATCTTTTAAGTACTGAATAAACTAAAAATAGGTATTAGCCCAAAAATAGAAAAAAGTGAACGTTTAAGACTTCAGTAACATTTCCAAGGTTTCCTAAAAAAATTACTAAAACCTTATAATTCTAACTTAAATTGGTCAAAAATAAAAATAGAAAATTTCGTATTGTTTGGTATTTTTTCAGAAAATTATGCATGAATTATATTTTTTTAATGTTGTTATATTGTTTTTTGAATAGCACCATAAATACTGTAATCTAATTAAAAAAATGTAACTTAGGGCTCAAAAAAAAAAAAAAAAATTTATTGATAATATTCTTGTATTTTTCAATCGAATGTGGTTGTAAATTTAACTTTTTCTAGGTTTGAAATTAAAAAAATATATTTTAGAGGCTTATAAATAGGAAAAAAAATCATTTAGTCACAAAGTAATTTTCAAAGATTTATAAAGATTTGGATATTTTATTTTATTATTATTTATTTAATATATAAATACTATTATTATATGATATTTTACTTAATATTAAAAAAACATAAATTTATTTATTGTTATAATTTTAACATTAATTTTTATATTTTTCGAAAACATAAGTATATATTAATTTTATTTATTTTTTGATATTATTTATTTCGACCAATCGAATATTTTGTGTTGATTAAATCAGTTAATTTGTATATATTGGTTTAATTGACTGAGTAGGAAAAAGATAAAAGAATTTTTATTTAATTGAAAAATATGTGAATGCAGAAAAAATCAACATGAAGATGCTATGGGAAAAGAAAACGAAAATATGTGCTATTTATTATAAGGAATTCGTTCTTATTTTAAATGAATTTGAAAAAAATATCTTAGTTATATCTATTTGTGAAAAGCTATTGAAAATAAGTATAACTAATAAAATTTTGTTTTTATTGTACTTCATTATCAATATTGAAGTGTGTTGGTGATGTATAAGAATAAATAATACACATAAATATTTTTTTCTACATTTCCATGAAAACCATTTATAGTAAATAATGCACATAGACCTAAACAAACATTTCAACATGTTCAAGCTCTTACACGTTAGACAACTCTGTCACAATTTTAAGATAATTTATTTTTTAAAAAAAATACTCTACGGTAATTCTTCGAAAAAAGGACGCTGACCAAAAAAATCCTAAAACTTGTGGCTTTTACACATAAATCGTCCGAACCGTCTCGATGACATAAAAAGTGATGGGACATGACGAAATAAATAAGGGGGTCTCGAGGATTTGATGTCCAACCACGTGGCCCATGCCGCCACCTCCCTGCTCGCCCTCGCGGGATGTGGTGATTCGCATCATGGTAGCCATCACGTAATGTTCCGGATTGAGACGACATCTTGGGTGGCGATATGACCCATCCGACGGCAGATACCGAGCAATGTGCTGGAACTTCCACTAACATGACGGACCAACATAACACAACGATCACTTTTTCGGCTCGCTATAAAGTCCGTCCTCTCCGGACTTCATTGGAGAGCCAAATCCGGCCACGATCACAAAAACGACGACGAAAGTGCTGGAGCGAGTGTCGGTGAAGGTAGAGGCAGATACGAGACTTCTTCCGGTGGTAGCATGGCGGCACGGACGCCCACGCCCCGAGGGAGGCCACCAGGTTACGAGAACAAGCCGAAACCGCCCGTTAAGGAAAGAAAATCTGCTATGTAGCCAATATTTTATGACCTTTATAATTAAATATAATATATATAATATAATTAATTAAATATTTTAGTAAATAGGATAAAGTATGATTTAGAAGATAATCTTGGAAGGAAATCTCCTAATATATTATTCTAGATCCTCTGTTTTCGTTTATAAATAGACAGGACCTCTAGAGACTAAACGTGTGCATGTCTCGTAACCAACATAGTTGAGGGATTATGTTATATTAAATACGAAAATAATCTTTTATGTTAAGATTAAAATCAAATACTTAGATATAGTTTAACGATACGTACCTTTTGATGTCATCTATTTAGAGATCTCTATTTGATCGATAAGGCACGTCTTTAATGTCATCTATTTAGAGATCTCTATTTGATCTGTAAGACACGTCTTTAATCCAAGATCTTATGGGAGAGAGACTTTAAGTGGACTTTTATTCTATTAGCTAAAATATTTCATCAGAATCCAATTAGTTATATTATATATATTTTATCCAATTATAAGGGCCACAAAATTTAATATTCTCCTACTTGCCCCATTAATTGATAAGATATAAAAAAGATATTTAAAATCAAAATAAATAAAATAAAAATTATTTAAAAATAATTTTACGTAATTGGATTCCAAAATTTTTTTAAAAAGTATTTTATACATGACCATGAATTTTAAAACAAGCCAATAAGTCCAATAAATATAATAATACTATATTAAGTCTAATTATCAATGCGAGTCATAGCGATTGTATTTCATCAATGTCATACTGCCTTCTATGTACCACAATAATATTAGTCTTTCCTAATATAGTCCATAATAACTCCTGTAATTTATCTTGTCAAGACAATCTTGTTATTACATTCAACCATAATATGCATAAACATAAATGTAAACAGGATAGTAGAAACAAATAACTTTAATTAAACAAGAAGAATGTCAATAGCATCCACATAAACATGCATCACCATATCTTTTATGACTTGCTCACAAGCCCTATTCTAAGAACATGTTCTTTAAACATTTTACACTGTAAGGCTTTTGTTAATGGATCAGTAATCATCATAGTGGTGCTTAGGTTCTTAATTGAGACTTATTGTTTCTGGACTCTTTCTCTATCCACCAAGTACTTTATCTCAATGTGCTTGGAACCACTAGAGTACTTGTCATTCTTAGAGAAGAAAACTACTGCAGTGTTATCACAAAATATCTTCAGCGACCTGGTAATTGAGTCGACTACACCAAGTCCTGAGATGAAATTTCACAACCATAAAGCTTGATTTGTGGCCTCAAAGCATGCCATAAATACAACTTCCATTGTAGATGATGCAATAAGTGATTGCTTCGTACTTTTCCAATAAATTGCCCCACCAACTACAATAAATACAAATCCCGAAGTGGACTTCCTACCATCGAGACAATTTGCAAAATCAGCATCTGAATATCCTAGCACTTCAAGCTAATTTAATCTCTTATATGTAAGCATATAATCTTTCGTCCCTTGCAGATATCTCATTACTTTCTTTGCAGCTTTCCAATGTTCCATTCCTGGATTGCTTTGGTATCTTCCCAGCATTACAACGGCAAAACTGATATCTGATCTTGTACAGGTTTGAGCATATAAAAGACTTCTAACTGTGCACTCATAAGGAATATTCTTCATTTGATTCTTTTGTAAGTCATTTTGTGGGCATTGGTTTTGGCTGAATTTTTCACCTCTAGTAATAGGTATATTATTGGCTGAGCAAAGCTGCATATTAAATCTTTCTAAGATACGATTAATATATCATTTCTGAGATAATCCTAATAATCCTTGAGATCTATCCCTGAATATCTTAATGCCAAAAACATAGTCTACCTCATTCATATCAACCATCTTAAAGTTTTTGTTGAGAAATATCTTGGTTTCGTGCAATAAACCAAAATCACTACTGGCAAGTAAAATATCATCCATATATAAGATCAATATAATAAACTTGCTCCCACTTACCTTCATATATATATATACACTAATCAATAGTATTTTCCTTAAATCCGAAGGAAATAATGGTATTATGAAACTTTATATAAACTTATTATATTGGTTTAGAATCTTGTTTAAGACCAAATGGATTTCTTATATTTATAAGCCCAACCTTCTTTTTCCTTTTCTATGAATCCTTCAGGTTGTTCCATATAGATTTCCTCATACAGATCCCCTATTCAGAAATGTTCTTTTCATATCCATATGATATAATTCAATATCATAATGAGCTACTAATATCATGACGATTCTCAATGAGTCTTTTCTAAAAATTGGAGAAAATATCTCATTATAGTCGATACTTTCCTTTTGAGAAAAACCTTGCCACAAGTCTAGCTTTACAACTGACTCTTATAAAATTATTTAGTAATTTAATGAGTTCCCAAACACCATTCTGGACCATTGATTTTAACTCTTCTTTCATTGCATCATATCATTTTTCAGAATCATTACTTTTTATGGCTTGTGAAAATGATAAGGGGTCTCTTTTTTTTCATATGTTATAATTTGATTCTTGTAGATATACACATAATCATCAGAAATGACATGTTTTTTTTTCCTTTGAGATCTTCTCAAATCTGCCAATTGTGATAGTTCTACAAGATCATCAGTGGCGACATCAATATCATGTGAGAGTTCTTCGATGTTATTTTGTTGTTCACCCTCATCAATACTCTCATTGATTTGAGGAATAACAATTTCTTGAATAGGAGATGATATGAGAGAATTAATCGGAATCTCCTCAATATCAAAATTGATCATGAGATTTTTCACTCCCACTGATTTCACCATTTTCTAGGAATTTTGTATTACCATATTCTACTATCCTCGTACTATGATTAAGGTAATAAAATCTATATCCCTTGGATTTTTCTGGATAACCAATAAAATATCCTAAAATTGTTCTTGGATCCAATTTCTTTTCATGTGGATTGAATACTCTTATCTCTGCAGGATATCCCCAAATATGTAAATGTTTCAGACTGAGCTTCCTACCAATCCATAACTCAAATGGAATTGATGGAATTAACTTACTAGGAACCCTGTTTAAGATATACAGATTTTAGGAATATAGCAAAAGGGCCAATATTCTGACCATATTCATTATATCTGTCATAAAATTCACCACCCCTATCAGACAATTTTAACTTTTTTATCTAATTATCTCTCAACCTCATTTATGTATACTTCAAGAGTATTAACGGCTTGAGACTTTTCATGTATTAGAAAAACATAACCATATCTAGACAGATCATCTATAAATGTGATGAAATACTTTTCTCCACTAAAACAAGGAATATGGAGTGGTCCGCAGATATCAGTATGAATAATCTCAAGGAATTCTTTACTTCTTGTGGTATTTTTCTTTATATGTTAAGTGTGCTTTCCCTTAATGCAATCTATACAAACATCAAAATTAGTGAAGTCTAAATGTTCCAAAATATTATTCTTCACTAATCTTTCAATTATATCCTTGGAGATATGCCCCAATCGTCTATGCCACAATATAGAAGATATTTCATTATTGAAACTATGTTTCAATCCAACACTTGATTGTAGGGTCATTAATGTCTTTGCAAACTCAAGATCCAAATTAATTCTGTACAAACCATTACACAGAATTTCAGAACCAACTTTTATTGAATCATAAAATATACTGAGTTTATCACTACCAAAAGAAAAACAATATCTTAACTCATCAATTCTAGATAGAGAAACTAAATTTCTAGAAATACTAGGAACATAACATGTGTTAACAAGATCCATCAGATGACCCATCTCTAAGCGTAAACGATAAGTTCACACTAATATCACTTTCGCTTTAAGACGATTTCCCATAATGATGAACCTCTCATGTTCTTTTGGTTTCTGGATTGAAAAACATCTCTGCATATTATTGGTAACATGAGTTGAAGCACCAGAATCAATCCATCAAGTGTTAGAAGGAACTTCTGTAATATTTGATTCGAAACATACAAAGGTCAAGTTAATACCTTTCTTTTCGAACTAAGTCTTGCGCAATCCTTCTTCACATGTTCTTTCTTGCCACAAAAGAAGTACTTTACATTTAAGGCTTTCTTTTTATTAATCTGTTTAACATTTTCAGACCCGACAAATTTCTTTAATTGATGATGCTTCAATTTTCTTTTCTTGTTACCAGCCCCCTAAGTAGCAGTCATGACATTATATGAACTTTCCTACTTTAATCTCAATTCTTCCTGAACATACATGCTAGTTAACTTATTCAAGTTCCACTTATCCTTATTTGTATTATAGTGAATCTTGAATGGGCCAAACTGAGAAGGAAGGGAATTGAGAATAAACTGTACGAGAAAAGACTCATCAACATTCATATATAATATTTTAAGTTTTGCAGCTTTGTTAGTCATATTGAGGATGTGATCCTGAATTCCTCGAGTGCCATCATACTGAGTCATGGTCAGTTCTTTTATTAATGTGCCAGCCAATGACTTATCAGCATATTTAAATCTGTCTCCAATAATCTTTAAATATTCCTGTGCACTAGTTGCAATCGATAATGAAGTCTTTATATTATTTACAATTGTCATTCTTATGAACATTAAACTAAGCCTATCATATCTTTCCCAAGCCTTCATTTCATTAACTTGTTCTATGGTACTTTCATCAGTCAAGTCTGTAGGCTTTTCAACAAGTAATGCTAAATCAAGATATAATACACCTAGTATAAATTTCACATGCTCTAACCATTCTGAATAATTTGATCCAGAGAATACAGGGACACTAGAAGCATAAGAATGTATGGGCAGAAATACCACTGCAAAAATATAGAATAACATTAATGCTTTGAATTTATCAAAAATTTGATGAACTATTGATATCATCTATATTACACCTTTGGGTGAAATATTGATATATCTAGTATTCACTCAAGATCATTTTGGAGGACTGATACCATGATACCATCCTGGTAGAATAAAGTTGTTACCTTTGGATATACAACTCTAAATTACAATAATATTCAAAACAATATCATCCTACCCTATTACATAATTATTTGAATTAGATTCTCATTTGGGATTATCTAAATCTCATAATTATATGTGTCATTATGAATATTATTTCCGTAATGACATTTAGGATTGATCTCTTAATATTATTTTATAAATCATTAGTCTAGGTCACTTTGATGGCTACAAGACTAATACAATAATATAAAATATAATTTAAAATATCCTTTAAATATTAAAACTTTTCTTGTAATTCACATCACAAAAGTTTATCATCTCAAGCCACTTTGACAACTACAAATCAAATAAAACTTAAGGAGATGAATTATAAATAATATTAATTAAATTTCTTTAATTTATGCTAAGCAGTTCAATAATAAAATAACAACCATAATAATTATTGAACATTAATATTAAGTAGTTCAATAATAAAATAACAACTGTAATTATTATTGAACATTAATGCTAAGCAGTTCAATAATAAAATAATAATCATAATAATTATTGAACATTAATGCTAAGCAGTTCAATAATAGAATGATAACCATAATAATTATTGAACATTAATCAATAAAAGAAAACTCATATGATAATCATGATAACATATAAATCATGCCTTCATGTGAAAGATAAATATTATTTTATAATTTCAAATATATACATTTGAATAAGTAAATAAAATTTCAAGAACAATAATTGAATTTTGATTTTATTTACCACATGTATAATCAATAATTCATATGAGAAAACTATAAAACTAAACCATAATTTATAGTTTTTTTAATCAAAGATTAATTCCAATCAAATAGTCATAAAATAATCATGATTAAATTCAATCATAATTATAATGAATCATATTTATCAATTTTATAATTGAAAATATAAATTAAAATTTTTAATTTCATAAAGGTAAAATGGTAAAGGACATAAGTTGGAATTACTAAATCTGTACAGGGCAGAACTGTAATTTGACAAAATTAGCCTCGAGGGCAAAATCATAAATATGTCAAAACCCTAATCTGCCTACGCTGCAGCCACCTGGGCGTGTGGCGCTGCCGCTGCTCGCGCGAGGCCGCTACGGCGGTTCCAGCCTACGCCGCCGCCTACGCGTGCAGCGCTACCGCTATTGGCGCGCGGCCGTTGCCGCCAAGGCTCTGCTGCCGCGGGGCTGCCACTACTTGCGCGCGATTGTCGCGAGGCTGCCGCTGCGGGGCTATCTCTGCGCGTGGCCGTTGCAGCGGTTCCTGCCCGCGCGTGGCCCCCGCTTGGGCGCGGCCTACCCGCATGCAGCCGCCACCTATGCAGTTGTCTGCCCTCGTGGGGCCGTCGCTTGGATGGGTTCTGCCCATGTGCGGTCAGCCGTCGCATGGGCACTATGATGCTCGCGTGTGGCTATCGTATTTTATGCTACGGCATGCACGTTGCCCAACGTAGCTTTGTCATCAACATATTCGTAGCAAGATTAATCATCGGAGAAAAATGATCATTCATGTAAATAAAATAATAGATCTAATATATTTGATCTACAGAACCTTATACCAATGGAAAGCATAAAAATCTATAATATACTATATTAAATACGAAAATAATCTTTTACAAGCTCTCCAATGGCTCGGACATCACCTCCGGCGTCTTCGATTTGGCCCGTCATCACCACGTCGGTATCTTCGTTCTCAGCGACAGTGGCATAGTCACCAACATCACACTCCGCCACCCGTCCGTCCATGTCTTCGCCAGCATTTCCATGTCCGGCCACTTCGACATACTCTCCATCTCTAGCACCTTCTTCCCTGAACCACCTACCTCAGGTGGCTGCATCATACATCTGCCTCCCCTAATCATCGCCTTAGTGAGGCCGGATGGCCAAATCATCGGTGGGAAGGTGGCAGGACCAATGATGGCGGTTGGACCAGTGACCTTCGTGGTGGCGACATTTTCCAAGCCGGAACTCCATAGGTTACCGGTAGTAGAAAAGGACAAGGCGGTGGCCATGGAGGAGGACGTCAAACCAGGGCTAGAGTTGTTCCTTGATCAGCTGTTGCAGCCTGTTGTAGGTATGAAGGCCCAGCAGCCTTATTGCCTTCCTTTGCCTGATGCTCATTGTTGGTGAACAAAAGTATTGCTACTGATGAGTCAGCGCGGTTAAGTCCATGGGCCGATATCGAGAGCTTCTTGCGGAGTGAGTAGGCTGATGAGGTGGCTGCACTCTCAGGAAGGGATGCTGGTTGGCGTTGGTTGGGATCGATCGGTCCCTAGCGAGGGGGGTGTTGATCAGCGTTCCTTGGTCTACTGATCTGGGCGCCATTTATGATGGGTCGCGTCTCCCCATCTCCGAGATGGTTGGCAGCGCGTCCTCATACATTAGATGGCAATTCCTGGGTTGAGACACTCGCAGGTCATGGGCGGCCGCCTTCCTACAAAAATGGCCTTCGTCGGGTGATCCCCGACTTTGGCCCCTCCGACGAGCAAGTTAGTGGAGTGTTCATTTTATCTCAATCCCCCCTTTGGCCGAGTGCCGGTCAGGGGTTTTTATACTATCGTCTGAGGATCGGTTGCGCCTCGGTTCAGTGTGGTCGTTGACCATCGTGGGATGGGACGACCTCTCCGACGAGCTGGCGTCTTGGGGGGATGTCTGAGCGACGTCAGATGGCACCACCTAATCTCTTGGGACGGGACAGGTGGAACAGCTTCTTGGTACGATTTTGACTTGGCGTGTGGCGTCAAAGGTGATGTGTCCGGGGTTCCAAAACATGTCGTATCACTTCTCCCCGCCCCCGCTCCCTCCCCTCCCGAGGCATGTTGTGGGGTCCTTAAAGGGCTAGGAGGCATGTCTAGTCAGAGTGATGTTGATTGCTTATGAGGGGAAACTGATTTGACTCGTTGTGGGGTGTTTGAGAGGGGCGACGCCTCGTGCCTCGGGCAGGATTGACTATGTTGATCGTGCGTCAGTTAAAGCCTGACGAGGTGAAACCGACATGTCAAAACCGATGTGGTGAAACCGATGAGGCGAAATCGATGTGTTGAAATTGACGAGGCAAAACTGAGGTGTCGAAACCAACATGGCGAAACCGACAAGGTGAATCCGACGTGTAGAAACCGACGTGGTGAAACCGACGAGGCGAAACCGACATGTCGTAGGGTGGATAACGGGTTTAGTACGGCTCGGAGTTACGGCTGTCGATTTTGCAAGTTGGTGAGTGAGTCAGAGTGGCTTGGTTAGAGGTTTAACGGGCTGCGAGTCGGTGTCGTCGTAGAGCGACTTGGATAACGGACTAGGCCGGCGATTCAGCATTGGATCGACCGGGATGTGACTCGGGTATTAGATTGGCTGTGAGGCATGGCTTGGGCATTAGATCGATCAAGATGTGACTTGGGTATTAGATTGGCTATGAGGCATGGCTCGGGCATTGGCCGAGATGTGACTCGGGTATTAGATTGACCGCGAGGCGTGGCTCGGGCGTTGGATCGATCGAGATGTGACTCGGGTATTAGATTGACCGCGAGGCATGGTTCGGGCGTTGGATCGACCGAGGTGTGACTTGGTTGTTGAATTGGTCGAGATATGCGGCTCGGACGTCAGATCGGCCGAGATGTGACTTGGGTATTAGATTCGCCCTGTGGGCCGAGTGACTATGCTCGACTCAGGTCTTGGTGCTGGCGGGTCTCTTGTCGAGAGCGATTTGGAGTGTGACCTGGGCATAAGTTGAACCTGGGGGCCGAGTGCCGGCGGGTTGCCTGTCGAGAGCGATCTGGAGCGACCCAGGCATGAGCTGAACCTGGGGGCTGAGCGTCTGTGCTCGACTCCGAATTGAACCGGGGGACCGAGTGGTTAAGCTCGACTCCGAATTGAACCTGGGGACAGAGTGGTTAAGTTCGTCTCCGAATTGAACCTGGGGACCGAGTGGTTGAGCTCGGCTCCGAATTGAACCTAGGGACCGGCGAGGCGTGGGTCGGACACCGATTTGGAGAGACTTGGGCAAGAGTTGGGCCGGCGAGCTACAGGTCGGGAACCGATCTAGAGAGACTTGGGCAAGAGTTGGGTCGGTGAGTCGCAGGTCGGGAACCGATATGGAGAGCCTGTGGACCTCTTGTCACAAGTGGCTTTTCGATGGGAGATTTTGGATGACGAGGCATCTTTCGATGGCTCCCCTGGGATGTGGAGTTGCTTTTCGGGGTTCTTTGAGATAGCGCCCGAGGTGACCTTTTCGGATCAAGTCCTCGATTTGATTCTGGAGGTCACGGTAATCTTCCGTGCTGTGGCTGTAGTCCCGGTGGAACGTGCTCAGAGGGAGAGGCGGGGGCCTTGGGAGTAGTAGATCTTGTCATTCGGGCCTCTAGCGGGGTTGCACCTAGGCTGCTGAAGTTGTTCCCCAGGATTGTTCTGCCCTTGGCCTCTTACTGTTCATGCGCTTTCTCGCCACCAGAGCTTCGGCGGCGATGTACTGGTTGGCGCGCTGGGGCATCTCGGGGAGGATTACTGGTGGCTTCTCGATCAGTGACTAGAAGAACCTTGAAGGCTTCAAGCCCATTAGAAAGGCCTGCAAGATTAGAGAGGGGTGAGCATCCGGAAATCCCCAGATCTTGGTGGCAAAACGTGCCACGAACTGAGAGAGTGACTCGTCTTCACATTGGGATAGCGTGAGCAAGGTGGCCATGGAAGGCCTAGGTCACGCACTGGCGAGGGAGTTTTGCTTGAACTCCTCGGCAAACTAGTCGAAGGATGAGACCGAGGATTGGCGTAGCCAGCTGAACCATGCTCGTGTCGGTCCCCTCAAAGTGGTTGGAAATGCCCAGCACATCAACGCATCGAAGGTGCCATAGAGGGCCATCTGGGCCTGGAATGCAGAGACATGCTCCATGGGGTCAGAGCCGTCATCATATGTCTCCAACGTCGGCAACCTGAAGTTGAGGGGTACCAGCTTGTCTTGTACTTCCTGAGTGAAAGGGGATATGCCCGAGCCGCTTTCGTTTGACTTGCACCGCAATTTCTGGAACTCACACTGGAACTCGTCCAAGCGTTGGTTGACCCGAGACAGTTGGATCCTGAACGAGTCATCCACCGAATCGGACGATATGGTGTCAGGCTCGGAGCAGGGCGGTGTGATTCGACAGGGTGCGGGTATGCTCTGCTCAAGCAGACCTCTCGGGTCCGTCATTCAGTCTCGGGCTTCTCCCATCCTAACCTGCTCCATGCTCGGCCTTTGTCGGGTCGGGTCAATCGAGGGAGCTACTAGCCGCACAATTTGGGGAATGAGTGGGACGAGCATCTGCATCATCCCTGCCATCGCTTGTACTTGCTTAGTTAGGTTGAGGAACGCCTCGGGCGACACGACCGAGAGTCCCGTGGCAAGTCTGGGAGGTGGTAACCCCAGGTCGTTGAACAAGCGCCAGTAGCAACCTGGCATCGAGGCCGGGATCCCCCAATCTCGAAGGACGAGGAGGGGCTGAAATCCGGTCCCGATAGAAGGGTGACCGACCGATGGTTCTCCCTTGGGGAGAGCTCCTGCAGGATGCTCCTGCGACATGGACCTCCTTCTAGCGCCAAAATGTTGGTGAACAAAAGTACAATTGCTGATAAGTCAGTGCGGTTAGGTCCACGAGCTGATGTTAGAAGCTTCTTGTGGAGTGAGTAGGTTGATGAGGTGGCCGCACCCTCAGGAAGGGGTGCTGATTGGTGTTGGTCGGGATCGACCGGTCCCTAGCGAGGGGGGTGTTGACCAGCGTTCCTTGGTCTGCTGATCTGGACTCCGTTTATGATGGGCCGCATCTCCCCGTCTCCGGGATGGTTGGCAACGCGTCCTTGTACACTAGATGGCGATTCTCGGGTTGAGACGCTCGCAGGTCGTGGGCGGTCGCCTTCTTGCAAAAAAGGCCTTCGTCGGGTGATCCCCGACTTTGGCCCCTCCGACGAGCAAGTCAGTGGAGTGTTTGTTTTATCTCGATCCCTCCTTTGGTCGAGTACCGGTCAAGGGTTTTTATGCTATCGTCCGAGGATTGGTTGCACCTCGGTTCGGTGTAGCTGCTGACCCTCGTGGGATGGGACGGCCTCTCCGACGAGCTGGCATCTTTGGGGATGTCTGAGTGGCATTAGACGGTACTGCCCGAGCTTTCGAGACGAGACAAATGGAATAACTTCTTAGTATGATTATGACTTGACGTGTGATGTCAAAGGTGACGTGTCCGGGGTTCTGCCGTATCACTCATCTTCGACCTGCTGACTCTAGTGCTATTCCACCTGGTCTCTCGGTTCCTACAAGACTGCAGACAGTTCCGATAAGAGAGACAACTGAAGCTTCAGCTATCAACAAATCAGGGGAAAATATGCATTAAGAAGGATGCCACTTTTTGTTGGTTTGCAGGTGATGGGAATGTACATATGGTGGGTGTGAAAGCTACGTAGCTGTGTAGGTTAGGAAGCTACGAAAGCATCTTCTTCTCTTGTCTATTGTCTAGCTTGTGAATTTAAATGACCATCAGAACTATTCACTCGCAATCCTGAGGACTGTCGGAGGCAACAAAGCATAGTTTGCGTACAAGATAATCGCTAAAGCGATGCATTCCAACCACGTCTCTTTTGATATTTAAATCGATCGACGTTAGACGTTATATTAGGAAAAGTTTATTCTTCCCAAATCCATGCTTAAAATTACAGTCACATATCAAAAGTACTTGAAGATTTGAGCTATTAACTTTGGAAGCCAAAACCACGTACTCCCAAGTACGAAAGAACAAGTTGAAGATTGTGAATCTATCCAATCTTAAATGATACCTATTCTTCCGTTTCCAATATGCGAACCATTTACATTTGAATATTTTTAATATATAGTTGAAGAAAGTTTCTTTTGAACATATTTATTGTTAGAAAATAAATAGATAAACAAGTCGTAGAAGCAGTTGATTATTATTAACATATACCCCTTCCTTTTATACAGGTTAGAAGGGAGAATTTTCCTCAACAGGTTAGAAAATTTCCCTCAACAGAGTAGAGAGATTTCCTCAAACAGTTAGGAAAATCTCATCTACTTATCATGCCCCCGTGCTCCAATCAAGGAGGCCAATCTTGGACTGATGTAATGCAAAAAGTTTACGAGCTAGAGGCTTCATAAATGAGTCGGCCAATTGATCAGCCGTATGAACATGAGAAATACGAAGTTGACGGCGGACAACTTGATCGCGTACAAAGTGGAAGTCGATAGCAATATCTTTCATGCGGGAGTGGAATATCGGATTAGCGCACAGATAGGTAGCTCCAATATTATCATAATATATTATAGGGGTGGAATCGATGTTGAGTTCCTGGAGTAGATTCGTGATCTAATTGAGTTCTGCAGTGGTAGCGGCAATGACACGGTATTCAGCTTCAGTTGTAGACCGGGCGACTGTCTTTTGCTTCTTAGAACTCCAACTGATTGGATGAGCACCAAGGAAGATAATATACCCTGATGTGGATGTTCTATCATCAAGGTTACCTGCCCAATCAGCATCGGCAAAGGCATGAAGACGAAGTAGAGAGTATTTACGAAAAAAGAGTCCATGATTTAGGGTCCCTTTAAGATATCGTAGAAGTCTCTTGACCACGGACCAGTGTAGAGTAGATGGTTGCTGCATAAACTGTGATAATTTGTTAACAGCAAATGAGATGTCTGGACGCGTGAGAGCTAAGTATTGTAAAGAGCCAACAACTTTGCGGTATTGAGTGAGTTCCGTAGTATGACTTCCATCCGATAATTTGAGAGAACCACTAGTAGAGATGGGGGTTGTAACTGCATTTGCATCCTGCATGTTTGTCTTTAATAACAAATCTTGAATGTACTGTTAGGATCGGAGCGGCACAAAGAGGGGGGGGGGTGAATTAGTGTAGCAGATTAAAACGATGGTTTCGACAAATCTTTCGTACGATAAAAACCAAACTTGAAAAGCTTAACTTGAACGTGTGTTCATAAAGGTGTGCAGCAAAGGTAATGAGGAAATAAAGCACGTAAGAAGGTTTGCAGTAATGTAAATAGCAATAAGAAAATGCAAACCAGAGATCACGTCGATTTTAAAGTGGTTCGGTCAAATGACCTACATCCACTTACGAGGCCCTCTTCGATGAGGCTCCCACCTTCCACTAGCAAATCTCTTGAAGGGGAAGGGCAAATACCCCTCTTACAACCTTTTACAAGCGGTTCACACTCTTACAAATTTTCAGCAAAAAAGAAGGAGGTGAACACTCTAGTAAATTGAAAACAAGACTTGCTAAGACTTTTCTAAGACCTTTCTCTCAATCAATTGCTTCTCAAAAGTTGTAATCTCAGCTGAGAATTGAGGGGTATTTATAGGCCTCAAGAGGATTCAAATTTGGGCTCCAAAATTTGAATTATCTTTGGTTCCCGATGCTGGCGGTGCCACTGCTTGTCAGTGTCTAACACTGATAGTGTACTAGCGGTGCGACCGCCCAGCCAAATGGTGCCACTGCTAGACCCTTCGGTTCACTGGTTGGGCTTTAAATTTAGCCCAAACCAAGTCTAATTTTGGGCCGAATTGGCCCCTAACCAGGATATAGGATTATCTTTTAATCCTAATCCTAATTACATGTGAACTACATAACTAAAAACATCCCAAGCAAGTTTTCAACCGCGAACGTCGAGTCTTGTTCCGACGAGCTTTCCGACGAACTTCTGGCGGACATCCGATATGCCCTCGGATTTCTTCCGACGGACTCCTAGCAAGCTCCCGATCTTGTGACGACTTCAACGAGTAGCTGAGCCTTCTCAGTGATCTCCGCAAATCTCCGACGATCGCTTCGACGAACTTCCAAAAATTCCGACAGGTTCTCGATTTCTTCTCGGTTGGTTCCAACAACATCTCCGACGATTCTTCGGACTCTTAAACGTTCATCGAACTTGACTCCGGTATTCTTGCTTTATGTTTTCTGGTTATCGTAGTTAATCCTGCACACTTAACTCAATAATATGGATTAGATCAATTAACCCATCAATTGATTTTATCATCAAAATCCGAGATTCAACAATCTCCCCCTTTTTGATGATGACAATCAATTGATGACGGAGTTAAACATAACTCCCCCTATCTATATGCCATATTATGAGAAGATAAAAACACTTGAATTCCATCCCATTGAATTCAAGCATAAACCGATAAGTTCTAACCATTGAACTTATCGTTATTCTCATTAAGCATAAGTAAATACGAAACTTCGATGAAAATCATTTTCAAGTCGAATGATAAGGGATGATTTTTACTACGACAGGAGATAAAGATTTTCAACATGAATTTCATGATATAGATGTAAGGCATGCTTTCAATATAATCAATCAATCTTACGATATTCTCAAAGATTTTGCAAGGCATATAAGACATTCGAATGATAGGGGACGATTTTTACTACGATAGGAGATAAAGATTTTCAACATGAATTTCATGATATAGATGTAAGGCATGCTTTCAATATGATCAATCAATCTTGTGATATTCTCAAAGATTTTGTAAGGCATATAAGACATTCGTATCACACAAGCTTTTGCAATTCATATAATTCATGCTATCAAAATGGTACAAGTCATTACTTTTCTCCCCCTTTGTCATCAACAAAAAGGAGATGAGACTTTGAAGCATACAATTTGTGATCATAAAATCATTAGAGAAAGAATTCAGCATTAAGATTAATCATTCAAATTTGCCAAAAATATTTATCCAGAATTCATCTTAAAAAAAAAACCAGCATTCATCCAGAAAAAAATCAGCATTCATTCGAAAAAAGAAATCAGCAGTCATGAATCCAAATCTAACTTAGTCGAAGTATTCATCAGGGTGTTTGTTGCTTTTGAATTATCTATGTTAAATCGTTTTAACAATTCTAATGTATACTTAGATTGGTTAAGAAATATACCATCACTAAGTTGTTTGATTTGTAATCCTAAAAAGAAAGTTAATTTACCCATTAAACTCATTTCAAATTCATGACTCATACATTTGGTAAATGATTCACATAGTGATTCATCCAAAGAGCCAAAAATAATATCGTCAACATAAATTTGCACAATAAGAAAATTATCTTCAAAGTGTTTGATAAACAATGTAGTATCAACCTTGCCTTTGGTAAAATTATTTGAAATAAGAAAGGAACTAAGCCTTTCGTACCAATCTCTAGGAGCTTGTTTTAAACCATAGAAAGCCTTAGTCAATTTGAATACATGATTAGGTAGAAGAGAATTTTCAAATCTGGGAAGTTGTTCAACATATATTTCTTCCGAAATAAAACCATTCAAGAAGACACTTTTGACGTCCATTTGAAATAGTTTAAAGTTATTACTACTAGCATAGGCAAGGAGCATCCTTATGGCTTCTAATCGAGCCATGGGAGCGAAGGTTTCTTCGTAATCGATACCTTCTTCTTAGTTGAAACCTTTGGCCACTAATCTAGCCTTGTTTCTAACCACGATACCATTTTCATCTTGCTTGTTTCTAAAGACCCATTTAGTACCAATGACTAAATGGTCACTAGGTCTAGGAACAAGCTTCCATACCTTATTCTTCTCAAATTGATTCAATTTTCTTGCATTGCAATAACCCAAAAATCATCTTTTAAGGCCTCGTCAATGCATTTAGGTTCGATTTGAGAAAGGAAGGTGGCGTTAGCACAAAAATTCTTGAAAGAGGAACGAGTTTGAACCCCTTTTGATGTATCTCCTATAATTAGCTCCTTTGGATGAGTATCTATATACTTCCATTCCTTGGGTAAGGAAATTTCGAAAGAAGGTGCATCCAAGTTGCTATTTTGAGGAGGGGGTTCATTTAAATTCAAATTATCAAAACCAAGATCATCATCAAAATCATTTTTCTTTAAATCAGAAATTTCATTAAAAACTACATGAATAGATTCTTCTATTACTAAGGTTCTTTTGTTAAAAACCCGAAAAGTCTTAGAAACGGAAGAGTAACCAAGAAAGATGCCTTCATCGGATTTAGCATCAAATTTTCCTAAGGCATCCCTTTCATTCAATATAAAGCATTTATAACCGAAAACTTTAAAATAGAAAATATTTGGTTTTTTGTTATTCCATAATTCATAGGGAGTTTTTGATAGGGACGGTTTTATTAGAACCCAATTCATGATGTAGCAAGCCGTATTCACGGCTTCGGCCCAAAAATACTTGGGTAGACAATGTTCATTTAACATCGTTCTTGCCATTTCTTGTAGGTTTCTATTTTTTCTTTCAACTACTCCATTTTGTTGGAGATTCCTTGGAGTGGAGAAGTTGTGATTGTATCTATTAACTTCACAAAATTTTGAAAGTCACGGTTTTGAAATTCGCCACCGTGATCACTCCGAATTGATGAAATCATGAAGCCTTTTTCGTTTTGAGTGAGTTTACAAAATTTAGAGAAACACTTGAAACAATCACTTTTGTGAGCTAAGAAATAGGTCCAAGTGTATCTAGTATAGTCATCCACAATTACAAACGCATATTTGCTTCCTCCTAGACTTGTCGTGTCAATTGGTCCAAATAAGTCCAAATGAATCAATTGTAATGGTCTAGTGGTGCTAATTTGAGTTTTTGATTTGAAACTAGTTTTTATTTGTTTACCTAGTTGACATGCATCGCATACTTTATCCTTAATAAACTTTATATTTGGAATTCCTCGCACTAATTCTCTAGATGAGATATTAGATATTAGTTTCATGCTTGCATGACCTAGTCTCCTATGCCAAAGCCAAGCATCATCATTTAAAGCGGAGAAGCACATTTCATTACTTAGTTCATCAAGGTTGATGGTGTAGACATTATTTTGTTTTAATGCAATCATAGTTATGTTATGGTTTGATTTTTCAATAATACACACATTTGATTCAAATCTAACGATATAACTTTTATCGCATAATTGACTAACACTCAAGTGATTATGTTTCAATCCATCAACTAGTAAGATATCACCAATAGAAAATTTTAATTTGTTACCTATGGTTCCCTTGCCAATGATTTTGCCTTGGTTGTTGTCTCCGAAGGTGACGTACCCTTCTTCTTTGCTAGTGAGCATAGAGAAATGAGATGGATCTCTAGTCATATGTCTTGAGCATCCACTATCGAGATACCATCTCTTGCTCCTAGCTTGTGATGGTGTATGTTTCTACAAGAAGGGATTATTTTTAGGTACCCATTTTCTTTTGGCTGCTTTAAAAACTGATATGACTTGTTCATCATATTGCATAGAATTGATCATAGTTCCTTTAGGAACCCAAATTAGTTTGTTCGGACTAATTTTCTTGAATGGACATTTATAAGTTTTATGTCCATATTTGCAACAAAAGTTACAATTGCTTTGGTGCCGAACATGTAAGACATGGCCTTTAATGAAGGTGGTTGGATTTTGGTGAGGACTTCTTACAAATCCGATTCTACTTCTTTTAGGAACGTGACCCTTATTTGTAAGGATCATGTTCAAAGACTTACTACCAACCTCGAATTTCTTCAAGGTGTCCTTAAGTAGCAAGTTCTCCTTTTGGAGAGTTTCTAGATCATGACATTTTATACATGGAGCTAAACTATCATGATATTCAGTCTTTAATTTATCAACATCACAAGTGAGACTATCATGCTCCTTTTTTAGCAATTTGTATTTTCTACTAATTGTCTTACATTCATCAAATAACTCATGGAAGACATTTAATAATTCATGATATGGTAAATCTGCATCAATTAAATCCATTACCTCTTCTCCGATGTCCATTAGGGCGTAATGAGCAACTTGCTCGGTGTTGGACTCCTCTTCTTCGGACGCGCTTGAATCATCCCACGTTGCCTTGAGCGCCTTATTCTTTGATGCTCTCTTTTTGGCTTGGGGACAATCATTCTTGTAGTGTCCCGGTTTTTTGCACTCATAGCAAATAACTTGGTCCTTCTTGTGTTCAAATTTATTTTTTATATTATTTTTAAATTTATTCTTTCTTAAATTTTTTAAATTTTTGAGTCAAAAGTGCAATGTCATTGTCACTGTCCTCATCACTTGATGTTCCTTTCAAGTGATCTTCTTGTGATGTAGTGTCATATCCTTCCTGTTCTTTGGAAGGGGGTTCTTGAGCTCGTCATGAGCTTGACATGTCATTTCGTAGGTCATTAGAGACCCAATAAGTTCTTCAAGAGGGAATGTTTTAAGGTCTTTGGCCTTTTGAATGGTCGTAACTTTTGGATCCCAACTTTTAGGGAGGGATCTTAAGATTTTAGTTACTAGTTCAAAGTTAGTAAAAACTTTACTAAGAGCTTTGAGTCCATTGATGACATCCGTGAACCGGGTGTACATGTCTCCGATGGACTCACTTGATTTCATTTAGAAAAGTTCGTAAGAGTGCACAAGGATGTTGATTTTGGACTCTTTCACTCGGCTAGTGCCTTCATGAGTGACCTCAAGAGTTCTCCAAATATCAAAAGCCGAATCACAAATTGAAACACGATTAAATTCATTTTTGTCTAGTGTACAAAACAAGGCATTCATAGCCTTTGCATTTAAAGCAAAAACCTTCTTCTCCGATTCATTCCATTCACTCATCGGAAGAGAAGATTTTTGAAATCTATTTTCGACAATAGTCCAAAGCTCAAAATCCATGGAAATGAGGAAGATCCTCACACGAGTCTTCCAATAAATATAATCCGACCCATTAAACATGGGTGGACGTGTGATAGAATGACCCTCATGTATGCCGGAGTAAGCCATCTCTCTTGGGTATCAAACCAAATATGAGAGTGAGCCTAGCTCTGATACCAACTATTAGGATCGGAGCGGCACTAAGAGGGGGGGGTGAATTTGTGTAGCGGATTAAAATGTTGGTTTCGATAAATCTTTCGTACGATAAAAACCGAACTTGAAAAGCTTAACTTGAATGTGTGTTCGTAAAGGTGTGCAGCAAAGGTAATGAGGAAATAAAGCATGTAAGAAGGTTTGCAGTAATGTAAATAGCAATAAGAAAATGCAAACCAGAGATCACGCTGATTTTAAAGTGGTTCGGTCAAATGACCTACATCCACTTGCGAGGCCCTCTTCGATGAGGCTCCCACCTTCCACTAGCAAATCTCTTGAAGGGGAAGGACAAATACCCCTCTTACAACCTTTTACATGCGGTTCACACTCTTACAAATTTTCAGCAAGAAAGAAGGAGGTGAACACTCTAGCAAATTGAAAACAAGACTTGCTAAGACTTTTCTAAGACCTTTCTCTCAATCAATTGCTTCTCAAAAAGTTGTAATCTCAACTGAGAATTGATGGGTATTTATAGGCCTCAAGAGGATTCAAATTTGGGCTCCAAAATTTGAATTCTCTTTGGTTCCCGATGCTGGCGGTGCCACCGCCTGTCAGTGGTGGTGCCACCACCTGTCAGTGTCTGACATTGACAGTGTACTGGCGGTGCCACCGCCCAGCCAAGCGGTGCCACCGCCTGGCTCTCGGGTGCTGGGCGGTGCCACCGCTAGACCCTTCGGTTCACTGGTTGGGCTTTAAATTTAGCCCAAACCAAGTCTAATTTTGGGCCAAATTGGCCCCTAACTAGGATATAAGATTATCTTTTAATCCTAATCCTAATTACATGTGAACTACATAACTAAAAACATCCCAAGCAAGTTTTCAACCGCGAACGTCGAGTCTTGTTCCGGCGAGCTTTCCGACGAACTTCCGACGGACTTCCAATATGCCCTCGGATTTCTTCCGACGGACTCCTAGCAAGCTCCCGATCTTGTGACGACTTCAACGAGTAGCCGAGCCTTCTCGGTGATCTCCGCAAACCTCCGACGATCTCTTCGACGAACTTTCAAAAATTCTGACAGGTTCCCGATTTCTTCTCGGTTGGTTCCGACAGCATCTCCGATGATTCTTCGGACTCTTAAACGTCCATCAAACTTGACTCCGGTATTCTTGCTTTATGTTTTCTGGTTATCGTAGTTAATCCTACACACTTAACTCAATAATATGGATTAGATCAATTAACCCATCAATTGATTTTATCATCAAAATCCGAGATTCAACATGTACTTACGTTGTGATAAAAGGAGACCGAAAGATGTGAATGTAGCTTCGACGCCCAGAAAGTAGCTCAAGGGTCCGAGATCCTTAATCGAGAATCGAGCTGCTAGCTATTTGATGAACGCTTGGATGCTGATGGGATTGTTGCCTATGACAATAATATCATCCACATATACCAAAATATACATTGTGTTTCCATGATGATGTCACAGAAACAACGAAGTGTCAGATTTGGAGTTAAGAAAGCCGACAGAAGTAAAAAATGAGCTAAGTTCAGTGTACCAAGCTCTCGGTGCCTGACAAAGTCCATAAATGGCTTTCCGAAGTTTGCAAACATGCTGTGGATACTGAAAATGAGTAAAACCGGGGGGTTGATGCATAAAAATATCTTCGGATAGAGATCCCTATAGAAAGGCATTATTAACATTCAATTATCGTAATTGCCAGCCTTCAGTGGTAGCCAAACTCAAGATAAGCCGGATTGTAGTGGGTTTAACAAAAGGACTAAACGTCTCAGTGAAATCAACTCCAGGTCGTTGATGAAACCCTTTGGCGACCAAGCGTGCCTTATATCGGGCAACAGAGCCATCTGGGTTCCGCTTAATTCTAAAGACCCACTTACACCCGATGATGTTTTGTGAAGGATGGAAAGGAATGAGATCCTACGTTGAATTATGGAGGAGGGCATTATATTCCTCACTCATGGTAGTATGCCAATGCGGAGATTTTTGGGCTTGAGTGAAGGTGGTGGGTTCAACGTTGGGGGATGAGGAATTCATGATAGCTTGTAGGTTAAGTACCTGACGAGGTTTAAAAATATCATGCTTAGAGCGAGTGGTCATAGGATGATTGGAGACGACAGGATTGGGAGGTGATGTTGGGTGAAGATCTGTGGCACAACCCGGGTCAAGTGGAGACACGTCAAGGGCACTTGGGCGAGAAGGAGGTAAAGAGGATGGTTGTGTTTCGGAACATATTGCCCCATCAATTGGGGAAGAGTGGAGTGGAGTAGGAACAGAGGAAACAAACAAGTGTTGAACTGGAGTGATATAGTGCGGATCAAGAGGGGAGGAAGTAGACGAAGTCATGGGAGGCTCGTCCGATTGGTCCGAAGGTATACTCCAGTGAGATAGTGAAGTGGTCCGTATAATAGGATATGGAAGGGTTTGGAAAGGAAAGTTAGACTCAACAAAGACAACGTGACGTGATATGAAGATTTTGTGAGTGTGGAGATTATAGCAGCGGAAAGCATTATGTTCGAGTAACCAATAAAGACGCAAGGAGTAGATCGGGATGTTAACTTATGAGAGGCATAGGGACGTAACCAAGGATAACATAAACAATCGAACACTCGGAGTTTACGAAGGTTAGGGGGTTTGTGAAATAGTGTGTCAAAGGGGGACTGGTATTGTAGAACTGGTGTAGGAAGAGACCGGCAAAAAAAAAGCAAGACTGACGATGAAAGAAGAGGAGTGGATGAGCAGAGCCAAGACGGTGCTCGTTAGCACTGGCTCTGAATCCGTGTCTTATGCTTCTTCAATGACTCCGCTTGAGGCAGCGTGTTACTGTGGCCGCTTGGCTAACACACGGCGATACTACTATCGCCAAGGAGGAACTGCTCTGATACCATGTTAGAAAATAAATAGATAAACAATTTGTAGAAGCAGTTGATTATTATTAACATATCCCCTTCCTTTTATACAGGTTAGAAGGGAGAATTTTCCTCAACAGGTTAGAGGATTTCCCTCAACAGAGTAGAGAGATTTCCTCAAACAGTTAGGGAAATCTCATCTACTTATCATTTATATTTTTGAATATATAGTTGAAGAAAGTTTCATATTTATAATTTTAAAATACAGTTGAAAAAAGTTTGACGAATATGAGTGAATGTGTATGAAAATTATATTTTAAATAGTTGAGTGAATTGTATGTAAAAATTATATTTTAAACGTAGATGTAAGTGTCTTTGGTAAAATTATATCTTAAAAGTTTATTGAATATTTTGTGATAATTTTTTTTAATTTTTAATTTTTTTATTTAAAAATAAATAAATATTTATTTATTAAATGAATAAGTAAATAAATAAAATAAATAAATGAATGTATATAACCCTATAAATATTTTGGTATGATCCAAATATATAATAAATATAAAACATAATCATATAAATATATATAATAATTTTTTTTTAAAAAATAAAATTTTACCTTTTAAAAATATAAATCAATTTAAATTATTTTAATAATATTATAATTTTAGATAATATCATATGATATTTTAGAAATACCAAAAATTATATTAACATCCCACAAATATTGAAATGCTAATATTACCCTTATATAGTATCACTTTATATTTCTTGTTGCATGTATATATTGTGAAGTCCATGGATCTATGTAATGAGAATTAGATTATAATGATATCATGATAGTGGGATCGAATCGCTTTTAAACATGGACCCTAAAGAATGTTGAATCTCGGATTTTGATGATGAAGTCAATTGTCATTTGCTATCTAATCTATATGTTGAGATAAGTGTGCAGGATTAACTACGATGAAAGTAAGACATGCAGCAGGAGTTGCGCCGGAGTCAAAACAATGATCACGTTCGGAGTTCGAGAGTTCGATGGAAGTTCGGACAGTCGTTGGAGTGCGGGAACAAATCCGAGAAGTCCATAAGCTTGCCAAAGAAGCTCGTCGGAACTCGCAAAGTGAATAGTCGCAAGTCCAGGAGTTTGCCGGAAGTCCGCAGGAGCATCACCGAGGGTTCATCGGATGATCGACGGAAGTTCGCCGGAAGAAGCAATTGACGCACCGGAGCAAGTTGCAGTAAATGTCTTAGGAAACATCGTAGTTAGCACATTGATTAAGTTGGAAATGGGAGGTGATCCCATTAACTTAATCTTGGGGCAATTGGGCCCCTGAAAAACCCAAATTGAGCCGAATAGATCAACCTATTCGGACCCTGATTTCTGCCAAGCGATTGAACCGCCCAAGGCAGGAGGTTGCACCGCCTGGGCTCAGTCTTCGAGCGAGACTAGGAGGTGCAACCGCCCCAGCCAGGTGGTGGCACCGCTTGGGGCTCAGTCTCCGAGCGAGACTGGGCGGTGCAACCTCCCTTGACATGAGGTAGCATCGCCTGAGCTTAGTCTTCGAGCTCTGCCAAGCGGTGCAACCGCCTCAGTTAGGAGGTGCAACCGCTTGAGCTCGGTCTTCGAGCTCTGTTAGGAGGTGCAACCGCCCCTGATAGGAGGTAGCACCGCCTAGAGGCTCAGTCTTCGAGCTCTGCCAGGCAGTGCAACCGCTCCAGTCAGGAGGTGCAACTACTTGATCCTGGAATTCTGGGAATTGATAGTTTTGAGCTCCAAATTTGAACTAGGTTGGGGCCTATAAATACCCCACCCATTCCGCACTGAAAGGGTATGAACTTACATCGAAATCTTGATCTTTTTCTGTGATTCTTAGAGTTCAAAATTGTTGTAAAGGCCAAAAGTTTTTCTCCCTCTGTTCTTCCAAGTTCTAAGTTGTAAAGAGAGGAGAGAAACTTTCTGTAAGGGTTGTCTCCTAAGCCCATCAAAAGGAGTAAAACTGTAAAAGGGTGGTTGGCCTTCGCCTATTGAAAGAAGGCCTCTAGTTGACGTCGGTGACCTCGTCGGTGGAGGAAGCCAAAAGTGGAGTAAGTCAAGATTGACCGAACCACTCTAAATCTTGGTTTGCATTTACTTTGAGCATATTATCTTTACTACAAACCTCCTCTGAAGCTTACTGCTTTCTTCGCATAAACGATCGGGTTTCAAGCCTTTCACTTTTCGAATCAGCGTTTAGACATAAATTTGTTTTTTCGTACGATCATCAAATTTCAGATTGCGTTTACATTTTGAGCTCTACCATAACTGCAAACTGCCTTTATACTCTTGCTTAAACTGCATCTTTCCTAATCAAGTGATTTACGAATCAGCATTTAGACGTAAATCAGTTTCTTCGTACGAACGTCGTATTTCAATTTGCACCTATATTCTGGTTTTCATCATAGCTGCAAACTGCCTTCATAGATTGACTTTAACATCATCTTGCTTAGAATCAGCTTTCACACCGAAATTGTTTTTATCGTTCGAACGCAGTTTCGATTTAATCGCAGAAAGTTTTCCGCTGCACTAATTCACCCCCCCCCCTCTTAGTGCTCTTGATCCTAACAATTGGTATCAGAGCAGGGTTAACTCTCTAACGGATTAAAACCCAAGAGAGATGGCATACGCCGGAAACCAAGAGGGCCATTCTATTACACGTCCACCCATGTTCAGTGGGACGTACTACACCTATTGGAAGACCCGAATGAGGATATTTCTTATTTCTATGGATTTTGAACTTTGGAATCTTGTCGAAAATGGATTTTCGAAGTCTTCTCTTCCAATGATCGATTGGAATTAATTGGAAAAGAAGGCTTTCGCTCTTAATGCAAAGTCTATGAATGCCTTATTTTGTACACTTGATAAAAATGAGTTTAACCGTGTTTCAACGTGTGAAACCGCATTTGATATTTGGCACACACTCGAAGTGACTCACGAAGGCACAAGTATAGTGAAAGAGTCAAAAATTAATCTTCTGTTACATTCTTTCGAACTTTTCCGGATAAAACTGAGTGAAACCATTGGCGACATGTTTACCCGTTTCACGGATGTCGTCAACGGTCTAAAAGGACTCGGAAAAAGTTTTTCGGATTTTGAGCTCGTAAATAAGATTCTAAGATCCCTTCCTAAAAGTTGGGATCCTAAAGTCACTGCTATTCAAGAGGCAAAAGATCTACGCAACTTCCCTCTTGAAGAACTAATCGGGTCATTAATGACCTACGAGATGACTTGTAAAGCTCATGAAGAGCAAGAAGACATCCTTCCAAAGAACAAGAAGGATATGACACTTAAAACTTCAGAAGGCCACTTGAGAGAAAACTCAAGTGATGAGGACTGTGATGATGACTTGGCACTTCTAACAAGAAAATTTAAAATTTTTTTTAAAAGAAACAAGTTTAAGAATGACGTAAAAAATAAATTTGAACCCAAGAAAGACCAAGTTATTTGCTATGAATGCAAAAAGCCGGGACACTACAAGAATGATTGTCCCCAAGTCAAAAAGAGAACATCAAAGAAGAAGGCGCTCAAAGCAACGTGGGATGACTCTAGCGCGTCCGAAGAAGAGGAGTCCAACACCGAGCAAGTTGCTCATTATGCCTTAATGGCCATCGGAGATGAGGTAACAAATTTAATAGATGCAGATTTATCATTTGATGAATTATTAAATGCCTTCCATGACTTATTTGATGAATGCAAGATTATTAATAGAAAATACAAATTGCTAAAAAAGGAGCATGATAGTCTTACTTGTAATTTTGATAAGTTAAAAACTGAATATCATGATAGTTTAAGTTCATGCATCAAATGCCATGATCTAGAAACTCTCCAAAAGGAAAACTTGCTACTTAAGGATACCTTGAAGAAATTCGAGGTTGGTAGCAAGTCATTGAACATGATCCTTGCAAACAAGGGTCACGTTCCCAAAAGAAGTGGAATTGGATTTGTGAGAAGTCCTCACCAAAATCCAACCACCTTCATGAAAGGCCCCATCTTACATATTCAACACCAATACAAATGCAACTTTTGTTGCAAATTTGGACACAAGACGCATTATTGTCCATTCAAGAAAATTAGTCCAAACAAACTGATTTGGGTTCCTAAAGGAACCATGATAAATTCTATGCAACATGATAGACAATGTAGATCTATTTGTGAGGCACCCAAAAGTAAATGGGTACCTAAAGATCATCCTTTCTCGTAGAAAACTAAACCATCGCAAGCTAGGAGCAAGAGATGGTACCTTGATAGTGGATGCTCAAGGCATATGACCGGAGATCCATCTCAATTCTCTAAGCTCACTAGCATAGACAAAGGCTATGTCACCTTCGGAGACAACAACAAGGGTAAAATCATTGGCAAAGGAACCATAGGTAAGAAATCCAACTTCTTTATTGAAGATGTTTTGTTAGTTGATGGTTTAAAACATAACCTCTTGAGCATTAGTCAATTATGTGATAAAGGATATATTGTCAGATTTGAATCTAATGCTTGCATCATTGAAAAACCACACAAAAATATATCTATGATTGCATTGAAATAAAATAACGTATACACTATTGACATCAATGATTTATGTAATGAAATGTGTTTTTCTATTTTAAATGAGGATGCTTGGATATGGCATAGAAGATTAGGTCATGCTAGCATGAAACTAATCACTCAAATATCATCTAAAGAACTTGTAAGAGGAATTCCTCATATCAAGTTCATCAAAGATAGTATATGTGATGCTTGCCAATTAGGTAAACAAATTAAGGGTAGTTTCAAATCTAAGAATCAAATAAGCACCTCTAGGCCTTTACAATTGATCCATATGGACTTGTTCGGACCAATCTCCACATCAAGCCTAGGAGGCAGCAAATACGCCTTCGTCATTGTGGATGACTATAGCAGATGGACTTCTTAAAACAGAAAAGTGAATGCCTTAGATATTTTACCAAGTTTTGTAAACTTGTTCAGAATGAGAAAGGTTCTATGATTTCGTCAATTAGAAGTGATCATGGTGGTGAATTTCAAAACCATGATTTTCAGGAATTTTGTGAACTCAATGGATACAACCATAATTTCTCTACTCCTAGAAATCCTCAACAAAATGGAGTAGTAGAAAGAAAAAATCGAAATTTACAAGAAATGGCAAGAACCATGTTGAATGAACACAACCTACCCAAATATTTTTAGGCCGAAGCCGTAAATACTGCATGCTATATTTTGAATAGAGTTGTAGTAAGACCCCTACTAACCAAAACTCCCTATGAGTTATGGAACAACAAAAAACCCAATGTTTCATATTTTAAAGTCTTTGGGTGTAAGTGTTTTATCTTGAATGAAAAGGATAACTTAGGAAAATTTGATGCTAAATCCGATGAAGGAATCTTTCTTGGTTATTCTTCAGTTTCTAAAGCCTTTCGTATCTTCAATAAAAGAACTTTAATTATCGAAGAATCCATTCATGTTGTTTTCAATGAGATTTCCGAAATCAGAAAAAATGATTTTGATGATGATGTTAATTTTGATTCCTTGAATTTAAATGAAACCCCTTCTCCAACTAGCAACTTGGATGCATCCACTCCCGAAATATCCTTACCCAAGGATTGGAAGTATGTAGATGCTCATCCCAAGGAGCTAATCTTAGGAGACACGTCAAAGGGGGTTCAAACACGATCTTCTCTTAAAAAAATTTATGCAAACGCCGCCTTTCTCTCCCAAATTGAACCCAAATGTGTTGATAAAGCCATGAAAGATGATTCATGGATTATCGCAATGCAAAATGAATTTAATCAATTGGAGAGAAATGAGGTGTGGAAGCTTGTTCCCAAGCCAAATGACCATTTAGTTATTGGTACTAAATGGGTCTTCAGAAACAAGTAAGATGAAAATGGTATCGTGGTTAGAAACAAGGCTAGATTAGTGGCCAAAGGTTTCAACCAAGAAGAAGGTATTGATTACAAAGAAACCTTCGCTCCTGTGGCTCGATTGGAAGCCATAAGGATGCTCCTTGCCTACGCTAGTAGTAATAATTTTAAGTTGTTTCAAATGTATGTTAAAAGCGCTTTTCTAAATGGCTTTATTTTCGAAGAAGTTTATGTTGAACAACCTCTTGGATTTGAAAATAATAGCCTCTCTAATCATGTGTTTATACTAACTAAAGCTCTCTATGGTTTAAAACAAGCCCCAAGGGCTTGGTATGAGAGACATAGTTCTTTTCTTATCGAAAATAATTTCACAAAAGGCAAGGTTGATACTACATTGTTCATTAAGAATTTTGAAAATAATTTTCTCATTGTTCAGATTTATGTTGATGATATTATCTTTGGCTCTATGAATGAATCTCTTTGTGAATCTTTTGCTAAAACTATAAGTCTTGAATTCGAAATGAGCTTAATGGGAGAATTAACATTCTTCTTAGGCTTACAAATCAAACAACTAAGCAATGACATCTTTATTAGTCAAACTAAATATGCTATGAATTTATTAAAAAAATTTAATATGAACAACTCAAAGGCTATTAACACTCCTATGAGCACCTCCACTAAGTTAGAAATTGATGAAAGTGGAGAAAGCTTCGATCAAAAAACTTATAGGGGTATGATAGGAAGTTTACTTTACCTCACTGCAACCATACCAGACATCATGTTCAGTGTAGGACTTTGTGCTAGATTTCAATCAAACCCTAAGATATCTCATCTCAAAGTAGTTAAAAGAATACTTAGATATCTTAATGGTACCACAAATCTAGGATTATGGTACCCAAAATCAGATAATTTTGAGTTGATTGCTTATGCTGATGTGGACTTTGCTGGCTGTAGACTAGATAGAAAAAGCACATCAGGATCATGTCAATTTTTAGGACATGCCCTTGTTTCCTGGTCATCTAAGAAACAAATCTCAGTTGCACTATCAACAACCGAAGCTGAATACATTACAGCAAGTGCATGCTGTGCACAAGTTGTATGGATGAAAAACACCTTAGAAGATTACAAAGTTAATCTTAAAAATATTTCCATTAAATGTGATAACACAAGTGCAATATGCTTAACTAAGAATCCTATACAACACTCAAGAACAAAACATATTTATATTAGACATCACTTTATACGAGATCATGTTACTAATCATGATGTAACCATAGAGCTCATTGATACTAAACATCAACTAGCTGACATTTTTACAAAACCTCTAAGTGAAGAACAATTTGATTTCATAAGAAGAGAATTAGGAATGTTGATGTGTCCGAATAGATAAACTAGTTAAAATTATTTTTCGGACTTTATTGAATGATCAAATCACTTGATTGCCATTACATGACATGTGTTTTATCTTCATGATTGTATTTGAAAATCTATAGCATAGTCTTGTCTGAATACATGAAAGAATTCATCTCATTTTCGGATTCTCTTAACAGTTGGAATGATAAAAATCAAATTTTCTCATACACTCTTATGAAAAATATTTTTAAATGGATTTGATGAAATGATTCCTGCTTATGAATTCCATCTTGAAATATGAATGATAGTATTTTTACTTGCAAAAAGCTGTTTCAAACACATATCTTGAATCAAAGTAAACTCACAAATAGCTGGAATCACAAATGGCTTTCCTCCTTCATGCACAAAGGATTATAACAAAAAAAAAAAGGAAGGAAGAAGTATTCAAAGCAATCTACGTATCATGCCTTCCTTTATATGGTTGATAACTTGCTTGTATTGTTCTCCTGGTATCACATCTACCATGCTTTTTGTTGATGACAAAAGGGGAGAAATATATAAATTGATGCTATAAACACTGATGCTATGATTATGCCATGCTTGCATCACCAAGAGATATGAACATATGCCATGCATTAACTTGCATTATGCCTTGAGTTGATATCTTACCATGTGAAGAAATGCAACACTTGCTAAAATATTTGAAATGTGTACATCATGTAATGATATCAAAATCTTACTTCATAGCTTTACATGTTGATATCTTACAATATGATGAATTGCTACAATTACCATCATTCAAAATTGTTATGTAAAATTTGAAAATGAATGTCAAGCCTTGACATCATCTTTAGAGAGATACATCATGATGGGAATCATGATGGGAGTATTGATAAGTTCAAATGATTTAACTTATCAATATGTCGCTTGAATTCTTAGGTCTTGAATTCAAGAATGACTTATCTCAAGTATGGCATATAGACAGGGGGAGTTAAGGTTAACTCCATTATCAATTGATTGTCATCATAAAAAAGGGGGAGATTGTTGAATCTCGGATTTTGATGATGAAGTCAATTGTCATTTGCTATCTAATCTATATGTTGAGATAAGTGTGCAGGATTAACTACGATGAAAGTAAGACATGTAGCAAGAGTTGCGCCGGAGTCAAAACAATGATCACGTTGGGAGTTCGAGAGTTCGACGGAAGTTTGGACAATCGTCGGAGGTTCTGCGGGAACAAATCCGAGAAGTTCAAAACCTTGCCAAAGAAGCTCGTCGAAACTAGCCAAGTGAATCATCGCAAGTCCAGGAGTTTGCCGGAAGTCCGTAGGAGCATCACCGAGGGTTCATCGGATGATCGACGGAAGCTCGCCGGAAGAAGTGATTGACGCACCGGAGCAAGTTATAGTAAATGTCTTAGGAAAAATCGTAGTTAGCACATTGATTAAGTTGGAAATGGGAGGTGATCCCAATAACTTAATCTTGGGGCAATTGGGCCCCTGAAAAACCCAAATTGGGCCGAATGGATCAACCCATTCGGACCCTGATTTCTGCCAGGCGATTGAACCGCCCAAAGCAGGAGGTTGCACCGCTTGGGCTCAGTCTCTGAGCGAGACTGGGAGGTGCAACCGCCCCCAGCCAGGCGGTGGCACCGCCTGGGGCTCAGTCTCCGAGCGAGACTGGGCGGTGCAACCTCCCCTGACAGGAGGTAGCACCGCCTGAGCTCAGTCTTCGAGCTCTGCCAGGCGGTGCAACCGCCTCAGTCAGGAGGTGCAACCGCCTGAGCTCGATCTTCGAGCTCTGTCAGGAGGTGCAACCGCCCCTGACAGGAGGTAGCACCGCCCAGAGGCTCAGTCTTTGAGCTCTGCCAGGCGGTGCAACCGCTCCAGTCAAGAGGTGCAACCGCCTGATCCTGGAATTCCGGGAATTGACAGTTTTAAGCTCCAAATTGAAACTGGGTTGGGGCCTATAAATACCCCACCCATTCAGCACTGAAAGGGTATGAACTTACATCGAAATCTTGGTCTTTTTCTGTGATTCTTAGAGCTCAAAATTGTTATAAAGGCCAAAAGTTCTTCTCCCTCTGTTCTTCCAAGTTATGAGTTGTAAAGAGAGGAGAGAAAATTTCTGTAAGGGTTGTCTCCTAAGCCCGTCAAAAGGAGTGAAAATGTAAAAGGGTGGTTGGCCTTCGCCTATTGAAGGAAGGCCTCTAGTTGACATCGATAACCTCGTCGGTGGAGGAAGCCAAAAGTGGAGTAGGTCAAGATTGATCGAACCACTCTAAATCTCGGTTTGCATTTACTTTGAGTATATTATCTTTACTGCAAACCTCCTCTGAAGCTTACTGCTTTCTGCGCATAAACGATCGGGTTTCAAGCCTTTCACTTTCCGAATCAGCGTTTAGACATAAATATGTTTTTTCGTATGATCATCATATTTCATATTGCGTTTACGTTTTGAGCTCTACCATAACTGCAAACTGCCTTTATACTCTTGCTTAAACTGCATCTTGCCTAATCAAGTGATTTACGAATCAGCATTTAGACGTAAATCAGTTTCTTCGTACGAACGTCGTATTTCAGTTTGCGCCTATATTTTTGTTTTCATCATAGCTGCAAACTGCCTTCATAGATTGACTTTAACATCATCTTGCTTAGAATCGACTTTCACACAGAAATCGTTTTTATCGTTCGAATGCAGTTTCATTTTAATCACAGAAAGTTTTCCGCTGCACTAATTCACCCCCCCTCTTAGTGCTCTTGATCCTAACAAAGAATCCCGATCATAAGTTACTCGAGAGGGATATTGAGATAATCAGACAGACTGGTATACTATATGCCCATCTATATGATGGAGACGACTGATCTCATAGTTGCTTATGTGAGGACAGTAGAGATACAGTGTAGGTACTCATTGGAGAATGAGTTCACTAATTGATCTACTTACGAAATACTAGATAGTTGATGATATCTTATTGTTAGACAATGATTCTGTCGTCTTAGTGGTGCATCTAGTCCTTAGACTTGAGACACCAAGGACGTCATGTATAAATACTCGATTATTTTGATATCAGACTTATAGGCCTAGAAGTTTCAAATCCAATATAGTCGGTCATCAGGAGTGGCAACCGACAAGCTAATCACGTGAATGATGACACGTATGACTTGACACATAGTCTTTTTACTTATTATTATTATTTTAATATTTTATTACTTTATATTGCATGTTGGATGAATATATTGTGATGTTCATGTTAGGATCGGAGCGGCACTAAGAGGGGGGGGTGAATTAGTGCAACGGATTAAAACTTCGGTTTTGATAAATCTTTCGTACGATGAAAAGCAATGTCAATGGAAACCGATTTTAGAAGCTTGATAACTTAGAAACGTATGGAAGCGTAGTAACTAAGTAGAGAAGTTTACAGTATGTAAACGGCAAGAGTAGGATGCAAACCAGATAACGCAGCAGTTTTTAAAGTGGTTCGGTCAAAATGACCTACATCCACTTGCGAAGCCTTCTTCGAAGAGGCTTCCAACTTCCACTAGCAAATTTCTTGTAGGGGAAGGACTAATACCCCTCTTCCAACCTTTACAAGTGGTTCACACTCTTACAATTCTTTTCAACAAGATGGGAGGAGGTGAACACTTAAGCAATATGAAAAACAAGGCTTGCAAAGACTATTCTAAGGCTCTTAACTCAAACTATTGCTTTTCAAAAGGTTGTGATCTCAGCTGAGATTTGAGGGGTATTTAAAGGCCTCAAGAGGATTCAAATTTGGGCTCCAAAATTTGAATTCTCTTTGGTTCCCGATGCTGGCGGTGCCACCGCCCAGCCAAGCGGTGCCACCGCCCAGCTCTCGGGTGCCGGGCGGTGCCACCGCCTACACTATTTCAGCTCACTGGTTGGGCTCCAAAATTGGCCCAAACCAGTCCGAACTAGAGCCCAATTAGCCCCTACTTGGTTTATAGGATTAACACCTAATCCTAACCCTAAGTAACATGCTAACTACGAATTTAAAGATATTTTCTAAGCTATTACAAAGTCCGTAAGTCAAGACTTCTTCCGGCGAGCTTCCGGCGAACTTTTGACGGTTTTCCGATAAACTCTCGGAAACCATTCTGCGGACTCCCAGCAAGCTCCTAGACTTCACAATTTGATCTTGACGAGTTCCAATGAGCTTCTTCGGCAAGCTCCGATCTTTCTCGGCGAGCTCCGCGAACTTCCAACGAACCTTCCGGTGAGCTTCCGAAAAACCCTTCGGCAAGCTCCCTACTCATTCTCGGCTAGTTCCAGCAGCATTCCCGACGAACCTTCGGACTTCCGTCGAACTCTCGAACTCGCAATGAATCCTTCGTGCTTGACTCCGACACTTTGTTTTGCTTTATGTCTTCGTCGTTATCGTAGTTAATCCTGCACACACAAGCTAAAACTTTACTCCGATCTAGACAATTATTACAATGCGAATTGACATTTTGTTGCCCGGCACGTCATTGGTTGGCGCTTCGTCTGATTCTTTAGCGCATCGTCCTCTCTTGCGGCTTATTGCCCAATCGGCGGTTGACCTCCGTAACCCCGATATCCTTGGCGCAATTTCGCTCTTGGCCCAATGCCCGACGTCCGAAGCCTTCTTCCATCCAATATCCTAACGTGATCTCCTCCGGCATAACGTCAATTCCTCCTGCGTTAACTGTCTAATCCTGATCGAGTAGACCTGCATCACTCAAAATGCAATTAAACATCTAAACACAATCAATTAGTTTCATCATCAAAATTCGAGATTCAACAGTTCATGGATCTGTGCAATGGGAATCAGATCGTGATGAGATCACGATAATGTGACAGATTCGCCTTTAAATATAAATCATAAATAATCCCAGTCATCGGTTACTCGAGAGGGACATCAAGATAACTAGATAGACTAGTATACTATATACCCATCCATAAAATGGATACAATTGATCTCATAGCTGCTCGTATGGGGACACTAGGGATACAGTGTATGTGCTTATTGGAGAATGAGTTCACTGATTGATCCGCTCATGGAATGTTGGATGATTAATGATACCTCGTTGTCAAACAACGATTTCGTTGTCCTAGTGGTGTACTAGGTCCTTAGACTTGAGACACCAAGGATATCTTGTATGAGTGCTCCACTCTTTGATACCAGACTTATAGGTTTGGATGTTCCAGATCTAGCACAATCGGTCATCGGGAGTGGTAGTCTACCTTATGAGGACTATTAAGTGCCGATAGAGAATCATTCACTCTCGGTGTTATTGAGGAATATCTCATGTATTTTTGCTCAGACAAATCCATAGCAAGAGTCATTCAGATTGAGAGAGAAAGAGTTCTACGTGAGAATCTGATTACAGCGAGACTCATGTAAAAATTGTATGGGCCTGATAGTACCATGCCTAGTAAACGATCTCTGGGATATTAGATGGATGAGATACTATAGGTACATGGTAATTGAAGACAGATATGTCCAATAGATTGGATTCCCTTGTATCGTTTGGGGACTACGGCATAGTGACATAGTATGTCCGCAATCGTTGAGTCGAGTGAATTATTATGGAAATAATAATTCACTAAGCCAGAAGGAGTTTTGACAAGTATGACTTACGACCAGCTCGATATTGGGTCACACATATATGGTAGGCGTTGCGATGAGTAGAGGTTCGAATATGAGATATGGGCCTCGAGGGTCACATACATATGATTGTTTAACCTACTAGATATGTATATATATTTACATACGATGTAAATATATATTAAATATATATATGTGTGACACGTTACATTAGGAGACCGAATCAAATCCCCTCTCTCGATGATATTAAGTCTGTTAGGATCGGAGCGGCACTAAGAGGGGCGGGGGGTGAATTAGTGCAGCGGATTAAAACGTCGATTTTGACAAATCTTTCGTACGATAAAAATCGAACTTGGAAGTGCTTAACTTGAAAGCGTATTCGTATAGTTGTGCAGCAAAGGTAATGAGGAAATAAAGCACGTAAGAAGGTTTGCAGTAATGTAAATAGCAATAATGAAATGCAAACCAGAGATCACGTCAATTTTAAAGTGATTCGGTCAAATGACCTACATCCACTTGCGAGGCCCTCTTCGATGAGGCTCCCACCTTCCACTAGTAAATCTCTTGAAAGGAGAGGGCAAATACCCCTCTTACAACTTTTTACAAGCGGTTCACACTCTTATAAATTTTTAGCAAGAAAGAAGGAGGTGAACACTTTAGCAAATTGAAAATAAGACTTGCTAAGACTTTTCTAAGACCTTTCTCTCAATCAATTGCTTCTCAAAAAGTTATAATCTCAGTTGAGATTTGAGGAGTATTTATATGCCTTAAGACGATTCAAATTTGGGCTCCAAAATTTGAATTCTCTTTGGTTTCCGATGCTGGCGGTGCCACCGCTTGTTAGTGGCGGTGCCACCGCCTGTCAGTGTCTGACACTGACAGTGGACTAGCGGTGCCACCGCCCAGCCAAGCGGTGCCACCGCCCAACCAGGCGGTGCCACCGCCTGTCAGTGTCTGACACTGACAGTGGACTAGCGGTGCCACCGCCCAGCCAAGCGGTGCCACCGCCCAACCAGGCGGTGCCACCGCTTGGCTCTCGGGTGCTAGGCGGTGCCACCACCAGACCCTTCGGTTCATAGGTTGGGCTTTAATTTTAGCCCAAACTAAGTCTAATTTTGGGCCCAATTAGCCCCTAACCAGGATATAGGATTATCTTTTAATCCTAATCCTAATTACATGTGAACTACATAACTAAAAACATCCCAAGCAAGTTTTCAACGTCGAGTCTTGTTCCGGCGAGCTATCCGACGAACTTCCGGCGGACTTCCGATATGCTCTCAGGTTTCTTCCGACGGACTCCCAGTAGGCTCCCGATCTTGTGACGACTTCAACGAGTAGCCGAGCCTTCTCGGTGATCTTCGCGAACCTCCGACGATCTCTTCAGCGAACTTCCGAAAATTCCAACAAGTTCCTGATTTCTTCTCGGTTGGTTCGGCAGCATCTGCGACGATTCTTCGGACTCTTAAATGTCCATCGAACTTGACTCCGGTATTCTTGCTTTATGTTTTCTGGTTATCGTAGTTAATCCTGTACACTTAACTCAATAATATGGATTAGATCAATTAACCCATCAATTGATTTTATCATCAAAATCCGAGATTCAACAATCTCCCCCTTTTTGATGATGATAATCAATTGATGACGGAGTTAAACATAACTCCCCCTATCTATATGCCATATTATGAGAAGATAAAAACACTTGAATTCCATCCCATTGAATTCAAGCATAAACCGATAAGTTCTAACCGTAGAACTTATCGTTATTCTCATTAAGCAATAGTAAATACGAAATTTCAATGAAAATCATAAGTCAAATGATAAGGGACGATTTTTACTACGATAGGAGATAAAGATTTTCAACATGAATTTCATGATATAGATGTAAGGCATGCTTTCAATATGATCAATCAATCTTATGATATTCTCAAGGATTTTGCAAGGCATATAAGATATTCATATCACACAAGCTTTTGCAATTCATATAAGTCATACTATCAAAATGGTACAAGTCATCACTTGTCTCCCCCTTTGTCATCAACAAAAAGGAGATGAGACTTTGAAGCACACAATTTATGATCATAAAATCATTAGAGAAAAAATCCAGCATTAAGATTAATCATTCAAATTTGCCAGAAATATTTATCTAGAATTCATCTTTAAAAAAAGCATTCTCAAGAAGAAAAAAATCAGCATATATCCAGAATATTAAAAATACATCTAAGAAGAAGGTTAGGTTTTCGTTCAAAAGATGACAAGCTTCGAACTTGATATTAAGAGTAAACATAATAGAATAAAAAGATACATCAATTAATCCTTAGGAGGTAATCCATAGTGCTGATACATGACATCTATTTTTTGATTCATTTGTCGTAGTTCCTTCAAAATTTTAATTTGCTGGAGTTGAATTTGTTCTTGCTGCGATTTGAGTTGGTCTTGTTGGAATTTGATCTGAGACAGTTCTGCCATAATGAGTCCTTCAGAGGATGAAACTGGAGCTGAATGTGCTGCGCCAAAGGGACTAGGAGGAGGAGATTCATTTCCCCTAAAAATTAGTGTTTCAGGTTGTTCTACTGGTGGAGGAATAGGATCAGTCCTTCTAGGTTGCCTTACCCATATTCCATTGTTAAATGTGCACCTATGTCTCTTTAGTAGATTTTTATTGATGATTTTATATCTATCACTTTGAATTGTTTCTTTATCGGGTGAGATGCAAATGTCATAGGCACGAAGAAATCTAGTGATTAACCCCCCATATGGCAACATAGTATCTTTAGCTGTAATATCCTACATGTGTTACCGTATTGAGTATCCAAAACAGTTATGTTGACCGGTCATAATCCAATACATGGTGCTTATCTCTATTAGACTCATTTCATCAAGATGATATTGCTTAGGGAATAGTATGCTTGTTATGATATGATGAAGAATCTTAGAGTTAAAAGGTAGTAAGTGTTCGCAACTCTTGGGTATTATTCCGAGGTCCGAGTTTGCAAAAATAGTTTCGACAGCTTCGGTGTAAGTTGCTCCTATTATATTAACATCCCATTTACCTCTAAAATAGCAGCCCCTATCTTTTTCAGTGATTCCAATTAGTTCACAAATAGTATTATCAGAAATCTTAATTTGTGTTCCTAAAAGGTAAGTACTTAGACTATCATTATCTACCCATAAGTTTGCATAAAAGAGCCTAACTAACCTAGGATAAATTGGTTCATCTATTTGTAGGAGAGGTAGCGCCTCTAGATGAGCAAACCACCTAATGGGATCTAAGTCTCCTAGTTCATCGAGATTAACATGTTTACCCTTATGGATACATCTTGTTTCAAATTTTGGAAACCTAAGGGCCTCTTCTTTGGATCTAAAAAGATCATGGTCATATGAATCTCCTTCAATCCTTTTCCCTTTGATCTCTTAGGAGCCATTGTCTAGACAAGATGATAGAAAAAAAATATGAAATTGTAATGAGTAGGTAAAACAAGAAGAAGGGGAAGGAAAGATTTTACCTTATGGAGTGTTTCTTGGAGGATGGAGAGCTTGGACCAATAAGAATCCCTCTCAAAGACTTCTAGAGGTTAGAATGAGAGTTAGGAAGATTATTGGAGAGTTTGAGGGAGGTCTGCACGGGTGGGGGGTGGTGTCACCGCCGGCCCTAACCATTTGGAATTTATAGGGTGTCTCGGGCGGTGCCACCGCCAAACCGAGCGGTGCTACCGCATGGCGCCAGAGCGCTCAAGCGGTGCTACCGTCGGTTTTGGCGGTGCCACTGCTGGCGTGTTGCGGAAGAAGAAGAAAAAATAATTTTCTTCCCCCTTTTTTTTTTTTCAGAGGTGTTTGACTCAAGATAGGTTAAGATAATGAGTTGTACTTCAATATGTCATTTTGAATCGAAGGAGAATGATGAAGTCAAATCCATAGAATAACGGAAAAGGATGAGACATTTTTCAAAAAATACATTCAAACAAGCTTATTTTCAGGGACAATTTAACATGCCAAGTTCCCTTCTAATGAATTCAAATTGATCTTCATTTAAGGCTTTTGTAAAAATATCTGCCAATTGATGCTTTGTGTCTATAAATTCTAAAACAACATTATTGTTAAGGACATGATCACGTATGAAATGATACCTAATATCGATATGCTTAGTTCTAGATTGCTGAATTGGATTTTTGGTAAGACATATGATACTTGTATTATCACATTTTATGGGAACGTTTTTGAAGTGAATTCTATAGTCTTCTAATGTATTTTTCATCCAAAATACTTGTGCACAGCATGCACTTGCAGCAATGTATTCGGCTTCCGCCGTAGATAGTGCAACTGAATTTTATTTCTTGGAAGTCCAAGAAACAAGTGCATGTCCTAAAAATTGGCATGTTCCGGATGTACTTTTTCTATCTATCCTACATCCGCCAAAATCGGCATCTGCATAAGCTATTAAATCGAATTTTTCAGATTTTGGATACCACAATCCTAAATTTAGAGTTCCTTTAAGATACCAAAATATTCTTTTAACACTCTTAAGATGAGATAATTTAGGATTAGATTGAAACCTAGCGCAAAGTCCTACACTAAACATAATATCCGATCTAGTCGCGGTGAGGTAGAGTAGACTACCTATCATTCCCCTATATATTTTTTGATCGAAATTTTTACTATTTTCATCCATATCTAACTTAGTCGAAGTACTCATAGGGGTGCTTATTGCTTCTGAATTATCCATGTTAAATCGTTTTAACAATTCTAATGTATATTTAGATTGGTTAAGAAATATACCATCACTAAGTTGTTTGATTTGTAATCCTAAAAAGAAAGTTAATTCACCCATTAAACTCATTTCAAATTCATGACTCATACATTTGGTAAATGATTCACATAGTGATTCATCCGAAGAGCCAAAAATAATATCATCAACATAAATTTGCACAATAAGAAAATTATCTTCAAAGTGTTTGATAAACAATGTAGTATCAACCTTGCCTTTGGTAAAATTATTTGAAATAAGAAAGGAACTAAGCCTTTCGTACCAATCTCTAGGAGCTTGTTTTAAACCATAGAGAGCCTTAGTCAATTTGAATACATGATTAGGTAGAAGAGAATTTTCAAATCCGGGAGGTTGTTCAACATATACTTCTTCCGAAATAAAACCATTCAAGAAGACACTTTTGACGTCCATTTGAAATAGTTTAAAGTTATTACTACTAGCATAGGCAAGGAGCATCCTTATGGCTTCTAATCGAGCCACGGGAGCAAAGGTTTCTTCGTAATCGATACCTTCTTCTTAGTTGAAACCTTTGGCCACTAATCTAGCCTTGTTTCTAACCATGATACCATTTTCGTCTTGCTTGTTTCTAAAGACCCATTTAGTACCAATGACTAAATGGTCACTAGGTCTAGGAACAAGCTTCCATACCTTATTCCTCTCAAATTGATTCAATTCCTCTTGCATTGCAATAACCCAAAAATCATCTTTTAAGGCCTCGTCAATGCATTTAGGTTCGATTTGAGAAAGGAAGGCGGTGTTAGCACAAAAATTCTTGAAAGAGGAACGAGTTTGAACCCCTTTTGATGTATCTCCTATAATTAGCTCCTTTGGATGAGCATCTATATACTTCCATTCCTTGGGTAAGGAAATTTCGGAAGAAGGTGCATCCAAGTTGCTATTTTGAGGAGGGGGTTTATTTAAATTCAAATTATCAAAACCAAGATCATCTCAAAATTATTTTTCTTTAAATTAGAAATTTCATTAAAAACTACATGAATAGACTCTTCTATTACTAAGGTTCTTTTGTTAAAAACCCGAAAAGCCTTAGAAACGGAAGAGTTAATCAAGAAAGATGCCTTTATCGGATTTAGCATCAAATTTTCCTAAGGCATCCCTTTCATTCAAAATAAAGCATTTACAACCGAAAACTTTAAAATAGGAGATATTTGGTTTTTTGTTATTCCATAATTCATAAGGAGTTTTTGATCGGGACAGTCTTATTAGAACCCTATTCATGATGTAGCAAGCCATATTTACGGCTTCGGCCCAAAAATATTTGGATAGACTATGTTCATTTAACATCGTTCTTGCCATTTCCTGTAGGTTTCTATTTTTTCTTTCATCTACTCCATTTTGTTGGGGATTCCTCGGAGTGGAGAAGTTGTGATTGTATCCATTAACTTCACAAAAATTTTGAAAGTCACGGTTTTGAAATTCGCCACCGTGATCACTCCAAATTGATGAAATCATGAAACCTTTTTCGTTTTGAGTGAGTTTACAAAATTTAGAGAAACACTTGAAACAATCACTTTTGTGAGCTAAGAAATAGGTCCAAGTGTATCTAGTATAGTCATCCACAATTACAAACACATATTTGCTTCCTCCTAGACTTGTCATGTCAATTGGTCCAAATAAGTCCAAATGAATCAATTGTAATGGTCTAGTGGTGCTAATTTGAGTTTTTGGTTTGAAACTAGTTTTTATTTGTTTACCTAGTTGACATGCATCGCATACTTTGTCCTTAATAAATTTTATATTTGGAATTCCTCGCACTAATTCTCTAGATGAGAACTTAGATATTAGTTTCATGCTTGCATGGCCTAGTCTCCTATGCCAAAGCCAAACATCATCATTTAAAGGGGAGAAGCACATTTCATTACTTAGTTCATCAAGGTTGATGGTGTAGACATTATTTTGTTTTAATTCAATCATAGTTATGTTATGGTTTGTTTTTCAATAATACACATATTTGATTCAAATCTAACGATATAACCTTTATCGCATAATTGATTAACACTCAAGAGATTATGTTTCAATCCATCACCTAGTAAGACATCATCAATAGAAAATTTTAACTTGTTACCTATTGTTCCCTTGCCAATGATTTTGCCTTGGTTGTTTTCTCCGAAGGTGACATACCCTTCTTCTTTGCTAGTGAGCATAGAGAAATGAGATGGATCTCCAGTCATATGTCTTGAGCATCCACTATCTAGATACCATCTCTTGCTCCTAGCTTGTGATGGTGTATGTTTCTACAAGAAGGGATTATTTTTAGGTACCCATTTTCTTTTGGGTGCCTTAAAAACTGATTTAACTTGTTCATCATATTACATAGAATTGATCATGGTTCTTTTAGGAACCCAAATTAGTTTATTCGGACTAATTTTCTTGAATGGACATTTATAAGTTTTATATCCATATTTACAACAAAAGTTACAATTGCTTTAGTGCCGAACATGTAAGATAGGGCCTTTAATGAAGGTGGTTGGATTTTGGTGAGGACTTCTCACAAATCCGATTCCACTTCTTTTAGGAATGTGACCCTTATTTGTAAGGATCATGTTCAAAGACTTGCTACCAACCTCGAATTTCTTCAAGGTGTCCTTAAGTAGCAAGTTCTCCTTTTGGAGAGTTTCTAGATCATGGCATTTTATACATGGAGCTAGACTATTATGATACTCAGTCTTTAATTTGTCGACATTACAAGTGAGACTATCATGCTCCTTTTTTAGCAATTTGTATTTTCTACTAATTGTCTTACATTCATCAAATAACTCATAGAAGGAATTTAATAATTCATGATAAGGTAAATCTGTATCAATTAAATCCATTACCTCTTCTCCGATGGCCATTAGGGCGTAATGAGCAATTTGCTCGGTGTTGGACTCCTCTTCTTCGGACATGCTTGAATCATCCCACGTTGCCTTGAACGCCTTCTTCTTTGATGTTCTCTTTTTGGCTTGAGGACAATCGTTCTTGTAGTGTCCCGGTTTTTTGCACTCATAGCAAATCACTTGGTACTTCTTGTGTTCGAATTTATTTTTTGTATTATTTTTAAATTTATTCTTTCTTAAATATTTTTTAAATTTTTGAGTCAAAAGTGCAATGTCATTGTCACTGTCCTCATCACTTGATGTTCCTTTCAAGTGGTCTTCTTATGATGTGAGTGCCATATTCTTCCTGTTCTTTGGAAGGGGGTTCTCGAGCTTGTCATGAGCTTGACATGTCATTTCGTAGGCCATTAGAGACCCAATAAGTTCTTCAAGAGCGAATGTTTTAAGGTCTTTGGCCTCTTGAATGGCCGTAACTTTTGGATCCCAACTTTTAGGGAGGGATCTTAAGATTTTAGTTACTAGTTCAAAGTTAGTAAAATCTTTACCAAGAGCTTTGAGTCCATTGATGACATCCGTGAACCGGGTGTATATGTCTCCGATGGACTCACTTGGTTTCATTCGGAAAAGTTTGTAAGAGTGCACAAGGATGTTGATTTTGGACTCTTTCACTCGGCTAGTGCCTTCATGAGTGACCTCAAGAGTTCGCCAAATATCAAAAGCCGAATCACAAATTGAAATATGATTAAATTCATTTTTATCTAGTGCACAAAACAAGGCATTCATAGCCTTTGCGTTTAAAGCAAAAACCTTCTTCTCCGATTTATTCCATTCGCTCAACGGAAGAGAAGATTTTTGAAATCCGTTTTCAACAATAGTCCAAAGCTCGAAATCCATAGAAATGAGGAAGATCCTCATACGAGTCTTCCAATAAGTATAATCCGACCCATTAAACATGGGTGGACGTGTGATAGAATGACCCTCATGTATGCCGGAGTAAGCCATCTCTCTTGGGTATCAAACCAAATATGAGAGTGAGCCTTGCTCTGATACCAATTGTTAGGATCGGAGCGGCACTAAGAGGGGGGGGGGGGTGAATTAGTGCAGCGGATTAAAACGTCAGTTTTGACAAGTCTTTCGTACGATAAAAATCAAAATCGGAAGTGCTTAACTTGAAAGTGTATTTGTATAGTTGTGCAGCAAAGGTAATGAGGAAATAAAGCACGTAAGAAGGTTTGTAGTAATGTAAATATCAATAATGAAATGCAAACCAGAGATCACGTCGATTTTAAAGTGGTTCGGTCAAATGACCTACATCCACTTGTGAGGCCCTCTTCGATGAGGCTCCCACCTTCCACTAGCAAATCTCTTGAAAGGAAAGGGCAAATACTCCTCTTACAACTTTTTACAAGCGTTTCACACTCTTACAAATTTTCAGCAAGAAAGAAGGAGGTGAACACTCTAGCAAATTGAAAACAAGACTTGCTAAGACTTTTCTAAGACCTTTCTCTCAATCAATTGCTTCCTAAAAAGTTGTAATCTCAACTGAGATTTGAGGGGTATTTATAGGCCTTAAGAGGATTCAAATTTGGGCTCCAAAATTTGAATTCTCTTTGGTTCCCGATACTGGCGGTGGCACCGCCTATTAGTGGCGGTGCCACCGCTTGTCAGTGTCTGACACTGACAGTGGACTGGCGGTGCCACCGCCCAGCCAAGCGGTGCCACCGCCTGGCTCTCAAGTGCTGGGCGGTGCCACCGCCAGACCCTTCGGTTCACAGGTTGGGCTTTAATTTCAGCCCAAACCAAGTCTAATTTTGGGCCCAATTGGCCCCTAACCAGGATATAGAATTATCTTTTAATCCTAATTCTAATTACATGTGAACTACATGACTAAAAACATCCCAAGTAAGTTTTCAACGTCGAGTCTTGTTCCGGCGAGCTATCCGACGAACTTCCGGCGGACTTCCGATATGCTCTCGGGTTTCTTCCGACGGACTCCCAACAGGCTCCCGATCTTATGATGACTTCAACGAGTAGCCAAGCCTTCTCGGTGATCTCCGCGAACCTCCGACGATCTCTTCAGCGAACTTCCAAAAATTCCGACAAGTTCTTGATTTCTTCTCGGTTGGTTCCGGCAGCATCTCCGACGATTCTTCAGACTCTTAAACGTCCATCGAACTTGACTCCGGTATTCTTGCTTTATGTTTTCTGGTTATCGTAGTTAATCATGCACACTTAACTCAATAATATGGATTAGATCAATTAACCCATCAATTGATTTTATCATCAAAATCTGAGATTCAACAAAGTCGATAAACGTGAGGCAATTAGATTGACCCATGTGACCTTCTATCATTATAGGTAGGGACCGTTTCCCGACGTAGGTTGAGTTGGTCGAGTCCTTCGAGGCTCACCTATGTCACGATTTGCTATCTTGCCTACGACATAGAGATGTCACTAGTGACCTGAGGACATGGTATGCTTGGTCGAGTCCCTCGAGGGTATATCATCGAATCAGACTCATCTTATAACGATGGTGTTAACTTAACTAAACATCATAGTTAGTCAAGTCCCTCAAGACGATGGTGGTACTGATGCTGAAAAGGATGAGAATAATAGGGAGTTGTGATCGGTAAGAGTTACCTACCTTTTGTACTTATAGTGATTGGTTGAGTCTCTCGAGGTTACATTAAGATGCTGATTGGATCCCAATCCCCACTAGAAGTTTGGCGGAGACTTCCGTTTCACGTGCTGAGGGTGTCGCGTGACTCGCCAGAAAAATAGTGGGAGTAGATTAAGATGGAAGTCCATATCTTATTTATTTTTTTACGAAATCTGTATGTTATTTATTTCTGCTGCATCTTTATTTTCAAAAAATGTCTCTTTTAAATCTCTTACGTGACATACTTGATGTCAATTGCCTCACTGGTCCGAATTATATGGATTGGCTCCGCAACTTGATAATTGTTCTCACGATGGAGAAAATCATGTATGTCCTCAATACAGTAAGGCCTACGCCCGAGGAGAGGGTAAGCGAGAATGAGATCGCTCACTACGTGAAGTACATAGATAACTCCACTCTTGCTCAATGTTGCATCTTGGGCTCTATGACTCCTGAGTTACAAGATGGCATGAAAAGATGGATATCAGATCCATTCTCCTACATGTCCGTAAATTGTTTGAGGAACAAGGAAGGACTCAGCGATATAAGATATCCAAGAGCCTCTTACGTGCTAGGATGACTGAGGGGACACCGGTTCAAAACCATGTCCTAAAGATGATTGAGTAGATAGAGAAACTCACAGGTCTAGGAATAGTCCTAGAGGATAACCTATGTGGATCTTAAGCTTCAGTCCCTACCAAATTCCTTTTCATAGTTCACAATGAATTTTAATATAAACAAGCTTGAGATGACTCTCCCTGAACTTCTCAATATGTTGAGGGAGGCAAATAGCACTATCAAGAAAGAAAAGCCAGTTCTCTATATTGGTGAGACCAGAAAGAAAAGGAAGGCATAAAAGTCTCTTAAGAAGGGCAAGGGCAAGGGCAGACTAGGTAAAACAAAAGTTGCTAAGAAAGACCCGGCAAAGGACAAAAGCTAGTGCTTCGACTAAGGTAAAGAGGAGTACTGGAAGAGGAACTGCAAATAGTACCTTGCAAAGAGGGCGAAACAAAAGCTTGGAAAAGCTTCAGGTACATTCATGATCAGTCTCCATTTGTTAGACTCTTATGATAACACATGAGTATTGAATACCAGTAGTACTTATCATATTTGTAATTCGTTGCGGGTTCTGACAAGACTTAGGAGATTGGCAAGAGGTGAGATTGACCTCAAGATGGGTAATGAAGCAAAAGTTGCTATAGTAGCAATTGGCGAGGTCACCCTACATTTGCCTGGTGGAGCTATTATTATATTGGATGCATGATACTTTGTTCTTTCTATTATCAAAAATATTATTTTCAATTTATGTTTGACAATTAGTTGATATATATTAGTTTTTGAGAATAATATTTTTTTAATATTATTAGATAATGAGATAATCACGAGAGGAACATTACAAAATGGTTTGTTTATGCTAGACACTACTCTATATATCATGAATGTAAGTATGTCCAAGAGGAAACGAGATGAGGTGAGGTGAACAGTACATAACTGTGGCATTGTAGGCTAGGTCACATCAATGAGGGAAGGATTCAAAAGTTATTAAAGGATTGATATCTAGATCCATTCAACTATGAGTCATATACAACTTGCAAGCCTTACCTTAGTGGAAAACTGACCAACTCTCCTTTTAGTGGAACTGAAGAGAGAGCCATTGAGTTACTGGAACTCATACATAGTGATGTACGTGGTGGACCTACGTCAACTCATATCATAGGTGGTTACTTATACTTTATTACTTTTACTAATGATTTCTTAAGGTATGGACATGTGTACTTGATGAAGTACAAGTCCGAGGCCTTTGAGAAATTCAGATAGTATAAGAATGAAGTAGAGAATCAGACTGGAAAGAGTATCAAGACTCTTCGATCAAATCGAGGAGGTGAGTACTTAAGTACAGAGTTCACCTAGTTTTTCAAGGATCATGAGATTCTATCACAATAGATACCTACTTATATACCTCAACTCAATAGTATATCTGAAAGGAGGAATCATACAATGTTAGATATGGTGCGGTCTATAATGAGTTTCGCTGATCTACCCATCTTATTATGGGGATACGCCCTAGAGACCACAGCTTCAATTCTGAACAGAGTTCCAACTAAGTCAGTAGTGTCAACACCATATGAGAAATGGAAAGGCAAGAAGCTCAATCTTAAAGTTGTTAAGATTTGGGACTGCCCTACCCATGTTAAAAGATATAATCCCGATAAGTTGGAAATGAGGATGGAGCGGTGCAAGTTTGTGGGATAGCCCAAGGAAACTTATGGGTATTATTTCTATCATCCCGAGGACCAAAAGGTCTTTGTAACTAAGAGAATGGTGTTCTTTGAGAAGGAACATATTCTTGGCGAAGATAATAGGAGCGTGATAGAGTTGAGCGAGGTTGGAGAACCTAACTCAAGCACTACTCCACAACCCAAGTCTATTCAGGTATCTAGCACACAAGTTTCGACTTTACGTAGGTCCGGTAGAGTATCCTATCCTCCCAAGAGATATGTGGGATATATTAGAGGAGAGGATGTTGAAGATATTGATCCTCAAACCTACGAGGAGACTATTACGAGTAAGTGAATCTTCAAGAAGAAGATCAGAGTAGATGGAAAGGTAGAGATCTATAAAGCAAGGCTAGTGGCTAAGGGGTATCGTCAAAGGCAAGGTGTTGACCATGATGAAACCTTCTCATCCGTAGCAAAGCTAACATCCATTCAAATTTTATTAGCTATTGCAACACACTATAATTATGAGATCTGGCAGATGGACGTGAAAATTGCATTCCTCAATGTCAACCTCGAGGAGGAGGTGTATATGATACAACCTAAGGGATTCATGCCCAAGGACTATCCAGATAGGGTGTGTAGGTTGCTTAGGTCCATTTATGGACTGAAGCAAACTTCCCAAAGTTGGAACATAAGATTTGATGAGGCTATAAGATCTTATGACTTCGTTAAGAATGAAGATGAGCCTTGTGTGTACAGGAAGATAAGTGGGAGTACTATCATTTTCTTGGTACTATATGTAGATATCCAAATCATCGGGAATGATGTAGGAATGCTATCCATAATAAATGCTTGGTTATCTAGACACTTCTCCATTAAGGACTTAAGGGAAGCATCCTATATCTTGGGGATTCAGATCTATATAGATAGATCCAAGAGGATGCTTGGCTTGTCCCAATTAAGGTACATAGATACCATTGTCAAAATGTTTGGCAAGAAAAATTCCAAGAGAGGTCTTATACCGATGAGACATGATATATCACTTTCTAAGAGTATGTCCCCAAAGACTCCTAAAGAAAGGGCGAACATGGATAGGATACCTTATGCCTCTCTGATAGGGTCTATCATGTATGTCATGCTATATACAATGCCTAATATAGCGCATGCTCTGAGTGTCATGAGTAGATATCAAGCGGATCCAAGCTTTGAGCACTTGAAAATGACTAAGGATCTTTTACTGGTATATGAATATAGTAGCCTCAGGGTTGAAGGTTACATGGACTTGAGTTTTTAGTCTAATATTGATGATAGAAGTCGAATTCGGAGTATGTTACACCCTGAATAAAGGAGTAGTATCTTGGAAGAGTTTCAAGCAAGATACTACTACTGACTCGACCATAGAGGCGGAGTACATTGCTATAGTAGAGGCAACAAAGGAGGAAGTTTGGATGAAGAAGTTCATCATAGATTTGGAGGTCGTACAATGTAGCGAGGAGCTGATTCCCATATATTTCGACAACAACGGGGCAATTGTTTAAGTGAAGGAACCCAGGTCTCATCAGAAGTCTAAGCATATTCTGAGGAGGTTTCACCTGATCAAAGAGATCGTGACCTGAGAAGATGTAGCAGTGGAAAGAGTTCTATCCGACGATAACATCGCATATCCACTAACAAAGTCGTTATCTCAGATTATCTTTCAGCGTCACAAGGCTTTGATGAGGATTAGACACAAAGGTGATTGGTTTTAGGTCTAGTGGGAGATTGCTAGTTATAGGCGCCCTACAAGTCAATCATGTGAGTAATAGCACGTGTGACTTGACACGCAATTATTTTAATTATTATTATTATTATTTTATATTTTATCACTTTATATTGCCTATTGTATGAATATATTATGATATTCATGGATCTGTGTAATAAGAATCAGATCGTGATGAGATCACGATAATGAGACTACTTCGTCTTTAAACAGAAATCCTAAATAATCTCGGTCATAGGTTACTCGAGAGGGACATCGAGATAACCGGATAGACTGGTATGCTGTATACCCATCCATATGATAGATATAACTAGTCTCATAGCTGCTCATGTGGGGATACTAGAGATACAATGTATGTACTCATTAGAGAATGAGTTCACTGATTGATCCGCTCACAGAATGTTGGATGGTTAATAATATCTTGTTGTCAGATAGCAATTCTATTGTTCCAATAGTGTACCTGGTCCTTAGACATAAGATACCAAGAATGTCCTATATGAGTGCTCCACTCTTTGATACCAGACTTATTAGTTTGGATGTTCTAGATCTAGCTCAACTAGTCATCGGGAGTGGCAATCAACCTTATAAAGACTATTGAGTGTTGATAGAGGATCATCCACTTTTAGTATCATAAGAGGATCATCCACTTCAGATTGAGAAAAAGAGTTCTCTGGGAGAATCCGATTAGAGCAAGACTCGTGTATAAACTATATGAGCCTGACATCACCATGTCCGGTATACAGTCTCTATGATATTAGATGAATGAGAGACTATAGGTATATGGTAATTGAGGATAGATAGGTCTAATAGATTGGATTCCCCTGTATCGTCTGAGGATTGCGGCATAGTGGCCTAATACGTCTGTAGTCAATGAGTCGAGTGAATTATTATGGAGATAATAATTCACTGAGCCAAAAGGAGTTCTGACAAGTATGACTCATGGCCAGCTTGATATTGGGCCTAGAGGGTCACACATATATAGTAGGCATTACGACAAGTAGAGGTTCATATATGAGATATCAGCTAGAGCTCCTATCTTATTGGATATCCAATAAGCCCCTGAATTATTAGATCTTATGGATGAGATCAAATAAAAGCCAATAAGAGATTACTAGATAGAGATCTACTAATCTAAGAGGCTTGGGTAGTTGGATGGAGATCCAATATCCAATAGGGCAGGATCCATTAGGGTTAAGTTGATGCGAGACCTCTATAAATAGGAGAAAACCAAAGGTTTATAGACTAGAACCTCTCGGTTGCCATCTCCTATACTTATCTTCCCTTCTCCTCCTTAGATAGCAAGCTTGAAGATTTGAGGAGTGTCGTTGTAGCCCTACTACGTGGATCACCGCTAGAGAGGAGAGCACTTGACCTCCTTCATCCACTCCTACAGATTTGTAGGGATTCAAGGATATACAATCTCCTTAGGTAAAACACTATCTCACACGTGGATATAAGTTTTACTGATTTTTGCACACCAATCTATGCATGACGATGAACATATCTTTGGAAAATTTGAGGATTTTATTTTTACGTTCTTCCATTACGCATGTGATGTCTCCCAAGATTTTTCTACAGATGAACTATTAACACATGATAATTGAGGATAGATAGGTCCAAGGGATTGAATTCTTCTGTATCGTCTAGAGACTGTGGTGTAGTGGCCTAATTCATGTGTATTCGATTAGTCAAGTGAATTATTATGAAGATAATAATTTACTGAACTCGAAGGAGTTATGATAGGTATGACTCACAACTAGCTCAATATTAGGCCTAGAGTGTCACACACATATGGTAAGCATTACGACGAGTAGAGGTTCGGATATGAGATATTTGTTGGAGCCCTTATCTTATTGGATATCCAATAAGCCATTAAATTATTGGATCCTATGGATAAGATCCAATAAGAGCCAATGAGAGATTATTGGATAGAGATCCACTAATCTAAGAGGCTTTGGTAGTTGGATGAAGATTCAATACCCAATAGGGCATGATCCATTGGGGTTAAGTTGACAGAGGGATTCTATAAATAGGAAAGAACCAAAGGCCCATAGACTTAGAGACTTCTTGGTTGCCACCTCTTATTCTCCTCTCCCCTTCTCCTCCTCAAATAGCAAGTGTGGAGATTTGGGCAGCGATTTGAGGAGCATCTTCATAGCCCCTACCGTGTGGATCACCACTAGAGAGGAGAGCATTTGAACACCTTCATCCTCTCCTACAGATCTGTAGGGATTCAGGGATATATAATCTCCCTAGGTAAAACACAACTATCTCACACGTGGATTTAAGTTTCGCGGGTTTTTGCGCACCAATCTTCGCACGACGACGAATACCTTTTTGAAAAATTTAAGGTTTTTGTTTTTAGTTCTTTCGCTGTGCATGTGATGTCGCCCCTAGATTTTCATACATTCTTAAATGCTTATTAGTCCATAAACTCATTAATTGATTTCATTATCAAAATCTAGGATTCAACACCACAATGGTGGATTAGTCTGAAAATTACAATGGTAGAGAGAGGACTTGGCAAATCCACCATGATAAAGAGAAGGTATGAAACTCGCTATGGTGGGTAGACTCGAATCGACTACAATAGAGAGAGGACTTGGCAAATATGCTACGATAAAGAAAATATATGAAGCCTACTAGGACGGAAAGACCCAAAATCTGCTATGATAAAGAGAGAACTTAAGATCCACCATGACAAAGGAACAAAATAAATTTGTTTTACTAAAAGCACAAGGTCGAATGTGCCCGAGACATATAAGTCAGGAAAACCCGCTCAGCACTAAAATAAATTTGTTACGATAGAAGCGTAAAATGCCTGAGATGTGTGAGTTGGGAAAACATGACAACACCCAAATAAATTTGCTACGGTATAAGCGTAAGATCTAATGCACTTAAGATGTGTGAGTCGGCAAAACTCGCTCAATACTAAAATAAATTCGCTATGGCAGAAGCATAAGTGCCCGAGATGTGTGAACGGGAAACCCTGATCAGCATAAAGATAAATTCAAAATGATAGAAATGTAAGCACTCGAGATGTGTGAGTTGGGAAAACCCGATTAACACAAAAATAAATTTACTATGGTAGAAGCATAATGCCGAATGTGTTCGAGACATATAAGTTGGAAAAACCCAATCAACACTAAAATGAATTTACCATGGTAGAAGCATAAGGTTGAATATGCCCGAGATATGAGTCGAAAAAATCCGATCGACACCAAAGTAAACTCGCTATAACAAAAGCATAAGAATAAAAATGTCAGAGATGTGTGAGTTGGGAAAACCAATTGGCACCGAAATAAATTCACCATGGCAAAAGCATAAAGTTAAAATGCATCTGAGACATGTGAGTTGAAAAAATATAATCGGCATCGAAATTTGCTATGGCAAAAATGTAATGCTGAAATTGCCCAAAATGTGGAAGTTGGGAAAACCTGAATAGTAGTGAAATAAAATTACTACGATAGAGATGAAAATCCAAATGTATCTAAGACATTTGAATCAAAAAACCCCAACCCACAAAATGAGATCCCAAAACCACTCCCACTATAAAAAACAAAATGATATGCTTTGAATCGCTTTTGTTAGAGCCCCAAAGCAAGCCTTCAGGGGGATAAATGATAGAAAATTTTCCAATAGTTGACATGCAACCACTATGCAAGATTCATATCATCCTTCATCCATCTATATGTATGGAGAATCATAACAGAGAAATGTAACTTTCTTCTCGTTCATTATGGTAAGGAAGAGAAATGCATACTCTCTTCTCTCCCTTTATAAAAATGAGGATAATCATAAACCCTATTTTTCTCCTTTATGACAAAAGAAGACAATCACAAACTTTTTTCTCCTCCTTCAAACGTATAAAAATATATTCTAAACAAAAAGAAAAAAACTCCTTTAACCAATATTTAGGTACCTCAGGTTTTGCTAACTTGAACGTTGGAGGGATTGGGTTGGAAAACCCTCCAACCTTAGTCTTTATGTAGGTGACACCTTGAGGAGTATAATACTTTCACTTTGAATCCACCTCGGGGTCACCTCAGGAGCACAACATTGCTTCATCAAAAGACATACCAGACATTTCTAGACACACAGGTCTAGATCATGTCGGGCTAACTAAGACATCCATGACATTTTTACATAACACTCCTCTTTGTTAGTTTCTCTTTCTATTTTCCCTTATTACAAGAGAGAATATGTTTTATTTCTCCTTGCATTAGAGAGAAGTCTATGGATGTTTTCCTCAATCAATTGAGAGTTTTATCATATTATTTGTTTGTGTTATTTGATCTTTGGCTTTCTTATTTGGTTTGATATTACTTGCTCGCATTCCATTTTTTTCTTTATTTTGTAACAGTTATTATTAAATATCTTATTTAATAATAATGTAACCATTCTCATTAAGATTCATACTTCATTATCATGAATTTCTTCATTTATTATGGTTTAAATGATTTCAGTTTTTTATTCATTATAAATGAAACTGTTATTATTAAATTAAATATTTAATATCATTAAAATTCTTCATTATGGCCCAAACATTATAAATTTGAATTAATTCTTGAACATTATGAGCTGGTGATAATAAATGTTCTTGATGGGAGAACATCTACATAAATGAGGATTTTGGTCCTTGGGCTTAATATCTCTTTGAAGTCAAAAGGATTTCCTATACCATCTAAAGCGAGAGTTTTGAGCCAACAATGGTTAGAGGTACGCTATTTTGTTTCTGCATCAATTTTATTATGTTTCTATTATAATGATTTAGAAACCCATTTTGGTATCAAAGATTTTTTATATTTGGTATCAAAGCCCATCTGACCTCTGCCTTGATATGAAAGAGTTTTCATTTTTTATACCATGAATATGACTTTATTTTGATTTCTTTTGAAACCACTTGATATATTTCATATCGAAGATCATGAGAATATGACATTTTCAATAATTTTAGATAATAAAATGCTCATATTATGTATGCATATTTGATTATATCTAGTCATGCTTACGAGTCAATTTTATATGTCTAAAATGTATAGTGATCCATATAATCTTAATTAATTAAGAATTAACCATAGTATTCTTAATTAATTAAAATTATATATAAAGTTAAAATAAGGATCACATAAGTAATTAGACATCATATTGTGACTGATTATATTTAATATAATAATTATTATCCTATAGGATCTTTTATTATATTCAATATAATTAATCATGATAAAATGTCATATTATTTTCATAATTTACCTACAGGGATTATGAATTAGAATATAATTTGATAGTTTTATCATAAATACCATATAAATCTATTTGAATTAAGAATTTAGCCACAAACAATTTTTATGTCATGAGATTCATATTTTTGGCATGTTTCATATTGGTAAAACATGCAATTTAAACTATTAAGTCTCAAATTTTGATATAAACATGTTTGATTTTATGTAGTTTCTCAAACTTTAATTTCTCTGATATTCGATGTAACATTCCCGAACATAGGGGTGATAACTATAAGATATGGAAGGAGAGGGTTATCCTCAATTTAGGGTGGATGGATATTAATTATGCTATTAGGAAAGACGAACTACCTATAGTCACTAATATTAGCACTCCAACTGAGGTCGCGTTAACATGTTTGATTTTATGTAGTTTTTCAAACTGTTAATTTCTCTGATATTCGATGTAACATTTCCGAACTTAGAGGCGATAACTATAAGATATAGAAGGAGAGAGTTATCCTTAATTTAGGGTGGATGGATATTGATTATGCTATTAGGAAAGACGAACCGCCTATAGTCACTAATACTAGTACTGTTGAATCTCGGATTTTGATGATGAAATCAATTAATGGGCTAATTGATCTAATCCATATTATTGAAGTTAAGTGTGTAGGATTAACTACGATAACCTAAAAACATAAAGCAAGGATACCAGAGTCAAGTTCGATGGACGTTTGAGAGTCCAAAGATTCGTCGGTGGTGTTGTCGGAACCAACCAAGAAAGATCGAAGACGTGTCGAAACTTTCGAAAGTCTGTCGAAGAGATCGTCAGAGATTCACAGAGATCACCGAGAAGGCTCGGCTACTCATTGAATTCATCACAAGATCGGGAGCCTACTGGGAGTCCACCGGAAAAAACCCAAGGGCATATCGAAAGTCCGCCGGAAGATCGCAGGAAAGCTCGCCGAAACAAAACTCGATGTTTGCCGATTAGAAACTTGCTTAGGATTATGTTTTTGGGTATGTAGTTCACATGTAATTAGGTTAGGATTAAGGGACAATCCTATATCTTGGTTAGGGTCCAATTGGGCCCAAAAGTGACCTGGTTTGGGATGGAATTAAAGCCCAACTAGAGATCTGTAAGGACGGGTGATGGAACCGTCGGATTGGGCGGTGGCACCGCCCAGAGCCCGAAGTGTTAGGCGGTGGCACCGCCCAGCACCCGAGATTAGGCGGTGGCACAGCCACCGACAGACGGTGGCACCGCCAATACACCGTTTGACAGACATTGACAAGCGGTGGCACCGCCAGTCTCGGAAACCCAAGAGAATTCAAAATTTGGAGCCCACATATGAATCCTCTTGGGGCCTATAAATACCCCTCAATTCTCAGCATAGAATACAACTTTTGCAAAGCATTAGTTTGAGATAAGAGCCTTAGCAAAGTCTTAGCAAGTCTTATTTTCAAATTGCTTGAGTGTTCACCTCCTTCCTTCTTGTTAAAAAAAAATTTGTAAGAGTGTGAACCACTTGTAAAGGTTGTAAGAGGGGTATTAGTCCTTCCCCTTTAAAGTGATTTGCTAGTAGAAGTTGCAAGCCTCATTGAAGAAGGCTTCGTAAGTGGATGTAGGTCATTTGACCGAACCACTTTAAATTGACGTGTTCATTGAATCTATGAGTACTTACCTTTCTGCAATCGTTTCCGGTTTCTTACTTTACTCAAGTTATAATCAAAGCGAAATCTCCTTGCATTTTACGGAATCATTTTCGAACTTACAAGTTTTAATCCGCTGCACTAATTCACCCCCCCCTCTTAGTGCCGCTCCGATCCTAACAATTGGTATCAGAGCGAGGCTCACTCTTATATTTGGTTTAATACCCAAGAGAGATGGCTTACTCCAGCATGCATGAGGGTCATTCTATCACACGTCCATCGATGTTTAATGGGTCGGATTACACATATTGGAAGACCCGTATGAGGTTCTTCCTCATTTCCATGGATTTCGAGCTTTGGACTATTATCGAAAACGGATCTAAAAAATCTTCTCTTCCGATGAGCGAATGGAATGAATCAGAGAAGAAGGTTTTTGCTTTAAACGTAAAGGCTATGAATGCCTTGTTTTGTGTACTAGACAAAAATGAGTTTAATCGTGTTTCAATTTGTGATTCGGCTTTTGATATTTGGATAACTCTTGAGGTCACTCATGAAGGCACTAGCCGAGTGAAAGAGTCCAAAATCAACATCCTTGTGCACTCTTATGAACTCTTCCGAATGAAACCAAGTGAGTCTATCGGAGACATGTACACCCGTTTCACGGATGTCATCAATGGACTCAAAGCTCTTGGTAAAGATTTCTCTAACTTCAAACTAGTAAATAAAATCTTAAGATCCCTTCCTAAAAGTTGGGATCCAAAAGTTACGGTCATTCAAGAGGCCAAGGACCTTAAAACATTCCCTCTTGAAGAACTTATTGGGTCTCTAATGACCTACGAAATGACATGTCAAGATCATGACGAACTCGAGAACCCCCTTCCAAAGAACAGGAAGGATATGACACTCACATCACAAGAAGATCACTTGAAAGGAACATCAAGTGATGAGGACAGTGAAAATGATATTGCACTCTTGACTCAAAAATTTAAAAATTTTTTAAGAAAGAACAAATTTAAAAATAACACCATAAATAGACTTGAATATAAAAAGGACAAAGTGATATGCTATGAATGCAAGAAGCCAGGGCATTTAAAAAATGAATGCCCCCAAGCCAAGAAGAAGCAACCAAAGAAGAAGAAAGCTCTAAAGGCAACTTGGGACGATTCAAGTGATTCCGAAAGTGAAGAAGCTAGCAACAAAGAGGAGGCAAACTTCGCGCTAATGGCTTTAGGAGAAGAGGTATGTGATTTAATTAATGAAGATTTATCTTTTGAAGAACTCTCTATCGCTTTTCATGAATTATTTGATGAATGTAGAACTATTAGTAAGAAGTTAAATATCTTAAAGAAAGAGCATGTTTTACTACAAAATAAGTTTGATAGTCTTCAAACTCCTCCATGCTCTAAGTGTGAGCATTTAGAAGCAATAAAAAATGAAAATTTGCTTCTTAAAGAAACCTTAAACAAGTTTAAGGTTGGTAGCAAAGGATTAGACATGATCCTTGCAAACAAGGGTCACGTCGCAAATAGAAGTGGAATTGGATTTATAAAAGGATCACATCAAAATCCTACCACTTTTATAAAAGGACCTACATTACATGTTTCATCTTATATGAAATGCAACTTTTGTTGCAAATCCGGACATATTGCCTACAAATGTTCATTTAGGAAAATTAGTCCACAAAAATTAATATGGGTACCTAAAGGAACTATAAACAATTCAATAATGAATAACAAAATTAGTGGATCAATTTTTAAGGCACCCAAAATCAAATGGGTACCTAAAAATCATCCTCTTTTGTAGACAAACCCACAAGCTAGGAGTAAGAGATGGTATCTCGATAGTGGATGCTCAAGATATATGACTGGAGATCTATCTCATTTCTCTATGCTTCACTAGCAAAGAAGAAGGGTACGTCACCTTCGGAGACAACAACAAAGGCAAAATCATTGGCAAGGGAACTATAGGTAACAAATTAAGTTTTTCTATTGATGATGTTTTACTAGTTGATGGATTGAAATATAATCTCTTGAGTATTAGTCAATTATGCGATAAAGGTTATATCGTTAGATTCGAATCAAATATGTGTATTATTGAAAAACCAAACAATAACATGACTATGATTGCATTAAAATAAAATAATGTCTACACCATCAATCTTGATGAACTAAGTAATGAGATGTGCTTCTCTGCTCTAAATGATGATGCTTGGCTTTGGCATAGGAGATTAGGCCATGCAAGCATGAAACTGATGTCTAAGATCTCATCTAGAGAATTAGTATGAGGGATTCCATATATGAAGTTTAATAAGGACAAAGTATGCGATGCATGTCAACTAGGTAAACAAATAAAAACTAGTTTCAAACCAAAAAATTAAATTAGCACCACTAGACCATTACAATTTATCCATTTGGACTTATTTGGACCAATTGACACGACAAGTCTAGGAGGAAACAAATATGCTTTTGTAATTGTGGATGACTATACTAGGTACACTTAGACCTATTTCTTAGTTCACAAAAGTGATTGTTTCAAGTGTTTCTCCAAATTTTGTAAACTCACTCAAAATGAAAAAGGCTTCATGATTTCATCAATTCGGAGTGATCACGGTGGCAAATTTCAAAACCGTGATTTCCAAAATATTTGTGAAGTTAATGGATATAATCATAACTTCTCCACTCCAAGAAATCCTCAACAAAATGGAGTAGTTGAAAGAAAAAATAGAAACCTACAAGAAATGACAAGGACTATGTTAAATGAACATAGTCTACCCAAGTATTTTTGGGCCGAAGCCGTGAATACGGCTTGCTACATCATGAATAGGGTTCTAATATGACCGTCTTCATCAAAAACTCCCTATGAATTATGGAATAACAAAAAACCAAATGTTTCTTATTTTAAAGTTTTCGGTTGCAAATGCTTTATTTTGAATGAAAAAGATGCCTTAGGAAAATTTGATGCTAAATCCGATGAAGGCATCTTTCTTGGTTATTCTTCCGTTTCTAAGGCTTTTCATGTTTTCAACTAGATAACCTTAGTTATAGAAGAGTCTATTCATGTAGTTTTTAATGAAATTTCTGATTTAAAGAAAAATGATTTTGATAATGATTTTGGTTTTGATAATTTGAATTTAAATGAACTCCCTCCTAAAAATGGCAACTTGGAGGCATCTTCTTCTGAAATTTCCTTACCCAAGGAATAAAAGTATATAGATGCTCATCCAAAGGAGCTAATTATAGGAGATACATCAAAAGGGGTTCAAACTCGTTCTTCTTTCAAGAATTTTTGTGCTAACGCCGCCTTCCTTTCTCAAATCGAACCTAAATGCATTGATGAGGCCTTAAAAGATGATTTTTGGGTCATTGCAATGCAAGAGGAATTGAACCAATTTGAGAGAAATGAGGTATGAAAGCTTGTTCCTAGACCTAGTGACCATTTAGTCATTGGTACTAAATGGGTCTTTAGAAACAAGCAAGACGAATATGGTATCGTGGTTAGAAATAAGGCTAGATTAGTAGCCAAAGGTTTCAACCAAGAAGAAGATATCGACTACGAAGAAACCTTCGCTTCTATGGCAAGATTAGAAGCCATAAGGATGCTCCTTGCCTATGCTAGTAGTAATAATTTTAAACTATTTCAAATGGATATCAAAAGTGCCTTCTTGAATGGCTTTATTTCCGAAGAAGTATATGTCGAACAACCTCTTGGATTTGAAATCTCTCTTCTTCTTAATCATGCATTCAAATTGACTAAGGCTCTCTATGGCTTGAAACAAGCTTCTAGAGCTTGGTACGAAAGGTTTAGTTCCTTTCTTATTTTAAATGATTTTACCAAAGGCAAGGTTGATACTACATTATTTATCAAATATTTTTAAAATAATTTTCTTATTGTGCAAATTTATGTTGACGATATTGTTTTTTATTCTTCGGATGAATCACTATGTGAATCATTTGTCAATTGTATGAGTCATGAATTTGAAATGAGTTTAATGGGTGAATTAACCTTTTTTTTAGGATTAAAAATCAAACAACTTAGTGATGGTATATTTCTTAACCAATCTAAATATACATTAGAATTGTTAAAACGATTTAACATGAATAATTCAAAAGCGATAAACACCCCTATGAGTACTTCAACTAAGTTAGATATAGATGAAAATAGTGAAAATTTCGATCAAAAAATATATAGGGGAATGATAGGTAGTCTACTTTACCTCATTGTGACTAGACCGGATATCATGTTTAGTGTAGGACTTTGCGCTAGATTTCAATCCAATCCTAAATTATCTCATCTTAAGAGTGTTAAAAGAATATTTAGATATCTTAAAGGAACTCCAAATTTAGGATTGTGGTATCCAAAATCTGATAAATTCGATTTAATAGCTTATGCAAATGCCGATTTTGGCGGATATAGGATAGATAGAAAAAGTACATCCAGAACATGCCAATTTTTAGGACATGCACTTGTTTCTTGGACTTCCAAGAAACAAAATTCAGTTGCACTATCTACGGCGGAAGTCGAATACATTACTGCAAGTGCATGCTGTGCACAAGTTGTTTGGATGAAAAATACATTAGAAGACTATGGAATTCACTTGAAAAATATTCCCATAAAATGTGATAATACAAGTGTCATATGTCTTACCAAAAATCCAATTCAACACTCTAGAACTAAGCATATCGATATTAGGCATCATTTCATACGTGATCATGTCCTTAACAATAATGTCGTTCTAGAATTTATTGACATAAAGCATCAATTAGCAGACATTTTTACAAAAGCCTTAAATGAAGACCAATTTGAATTCATTAGAAGGGAACTAGGCATATTAAATTGTCCCTGAAAATAAGCTTGTTTGAATGTATTTTTCAAAACATGTATCATCCTTGTTCCGTTCTTTTGTGGAGTTGATTTCATCCTTCTCTTTCGATTCCAAATGATATATTAAAGTACAACCCAATATCTCAACATATCTTGAGTCAAACACCTCTGAAAAACAAAAGGGGGGAAGAAAGATTTTTTTTTTTCTCTTCCGCGGCAAGCCAGCGGTGGCACCGCCCGAGAACCCCTTTATAAGCCGAGGGGTTAGGGCCGGCGGTGACACCGCCCCCAACCCGTGAGAACCTGCTTCAAACTCTCCCACAACCTCTCTAAACCTTCATTCCAGCATTTAGAAGCCTTGGAGAGGGATTCTTGTTGGTCTAAGCTCTCCATCTTCTAAGAAATCCTCACTAAGGTAAAATCTAAAATATTTCCTCTCTTCTCATTATTTTACCTACTCTTTACAGTTTCATCTATCATCTTGTCTAGATAATGACTCCTAAGAAATCAAAAGGGAAAAGGATTGAAGGAGATTCATATGACCAAGACCTTTTTAGATCCAAAGAAGTAGCTCTTAGGTTTTCAAACTTCGAAACAAGATGTATCCATAAGGGTAAACACGTTGATCTCAATGAACTAGGAAACCTAGAACCCATTATGTGGTTTGTACATCTAGATGCCCTACCTCTGCTACAAATAAATGAACCAATTTATCCTAGGTTAGTTAGGCTATTTTATGCAAATTTATATGTGGATAATGATAGCCTAAGTACTTATCTACTAGGAACACAAATTAGAATTTTTGATAGTACTATTTGTGAACTAATTGGAATCACTGAAAAAGATAGGAGCTGTTATTTTAGAGGTAAATGGGATGTCAATATAATCGGAGCAACTTACTCCGAAGCCATCGAAACTATTTTTGCAAATCCGGACCTCGGCATAATACCCAAGAGTTGCGAGCACTTACTGCCCTTTAACTCTAAAATCCTTCATCATATCTTAACAAGCATACTATTCCCTAAGCAATTTCATCTTGATGAAATGAGTCAAATAGAAATAAGCACCATGTATTGGATTATGACCGGTCAACATAATTGTTTTGGATACTCAATACGGCAACACATGAAGGATATTATAGCTAAAGACACTATGTTGCCATATGGAGGGTTAATCACTCGATTCCTATTTGCCCATGACATTTGTATCCCACCCGATGAAGAAATAATTCAAAGTGATCGGTATAACATCATCAATAGAAATCTACTGAAAAGACTTAGGTACACATTTAGCAACGGTATATGGGTTAGGCAACCTAGAAGGACTAATCCAATTTTCCCACCAGTAGAACGCCCTGAAACATCAATTCTTAGGGGAAATGAATCTCCTCCTCCTAGTCCCTTTGGCGCAGCACCTTCGCCTCCTGTTTCATCCTCCGAAGAACTCATTATGGCAGAATTATATCAGATTAAATCATAGCAAGAACAAATTCAAATCTAGCAAATTGAAATTTTGAAGGAACTAGGACAAATGAATCAAAAAATAGATGTCATATATCAGCACTGTGGATTACCTCCTAAGGATTAATCGATGTAGTTTCTTGTTCTGTTCTGATTACTCTTAATGTCAAGTTAGAAGTTTGTCATCTTCTTTTGAACAAAAACTGAACCTTTGTTTGAGATGTATTGTTAAATTCTGGATAATTACTGATTTGTTTTGGAATTTGGATAAATATTTCTTGCAAGATTAACTTTGTATGATGAATTCAAATTTTGTATGATATGATCACAAACTATGTGTTTCAAGTCTCATCTCCTTATTTTTTTTGTTGATGACAAAGGGGGAGAAGTGATGACTTATATGTATCATGACTTAATAAAAATAACTTATGCGCATCGATAGCATGACTTATATGAATTGCAAAAGCTTGTCTTATATGCCTTGTAAAATTTTTGAGTATATTGCAAGATTGGTTGATCATATGAAATCATTCCTCATATTTATATCATGAAATTCATGTTGAAAATCTTTATCATTTTGAATTTTTTTATCTTTCGTCGTAGTGAAAATTGTCTCTTATCATTTGACTTGAAAATAATTTTCAATAGCTGAAAATTATGAGAAATATGAAGTTTCGTATTTGCTCATGCTTAATAAGACAACGATAAGTTCAACGGTTAGAACTTATCGATTTATGCTTGAATTCAAAGGGATGGAATTCAAGTGGTTTTATCTTCTCACAATATGGCATATAGATAGGGGGAGTTATGTTTAACTCCGTCATCGATTGATTGTCATCATAAAAAAGGGAGAGATTGTTGAATCTCGGATTTTGATGATGAAATCAATTGATGGGTTAATTGATTTAATCCATATTATTGAAGTTAAATGTGCAGGATTAACTACGATAGCCTAAAAACATAAAGTAAGGATACTGGAGTCAAGTTCGATGGATGTTTGAGAGTCTGAAAATTTGTCGGTGATGCTATCGGAACCAACCAAGAAAGATCGAAGACGTGTCGGAACTTTCGAAAGTCTGCCGAAGAGATCGTCAGAGGTTCACAGAGATCACCGAGAAGGCTCGGCTACTCGTTGAATTCGTCACAAGATCGGGAGCCTACTGAGAGTTCGTCGGAAGATCGCAGGAAAGCTCGCCGAAACAAAACTCGACGTTTGCCGGTTAGAAACTTGCTTAGGATTATATTTTTGGGTATATAGTTTACATGTAATTAGGGTTAGGATTAAGGGACAATCCTATCTTGGTTAGGGGCCAACTGGGCCCAAAAGTGATCTGGTTTGGGACGGAATTAAAGCCCAACCAGAGATCTGTAAGGACGGGCAATGGAACCACCGGACTCGGCGGTGGCACCGCCTAGAGCCCAAAGTGTCAAGCGGTGGCACCGCCAGACTAGGCGGTGGCACCGCCCAGCACCCGAGATCAGGCGATGGCATAGCCATCGACAAGTGGTGGCATCGCTAGTACACCGTCTGACAGACATTGACAGGCGGTGGCACCGTCACCAATAGGCGGTGGCACCGCCAGTCTCAGAAACCCAAGAGAATTCGAAATTTGGAGCCCAAGTTTGAATCCTCTTGGGGCCTATAAATACCTCTCAATTCTCAACAGAGAATACAACTTTTTCAAAGCATTAATTTGAGATAAGAGCCTTAGCAAAGTCTTAGCAAGTCTTATTTTCAAATTACTTAAGTGTTCACCTCCTTCCTTCTTGTTAAAAAGAAATTGTAAGAGTGTGAACCACTTGTAAAGGTTGTAAGAGGGGTATTAGTCCTTCCCCTTCAAAGTGATTTGCTAGTAGAAGTTGGAAGCCTCATTGAAGAAGGCTTCGCAAGTGGATGTAGGTCATTTGACCGAACCACTTTAAATTGGCGTGTTCATTGAATCTGTGAGTACTTACCTTTCTGCAATCGTTTCCGATTTCTTACTTTACTCAAGTTACAATCAAATCGAAATCTCCTTGCATTTTACGGAATCATTTTCGAACTTACAAGTTTTAATCCGCTGCACTAATTCACCTCCCCCCCCCCCTCTTAGTGTCGCTCCAATCCTAACAAGTACTCCAACTAAGGTCGCGTTATATGAGCGATGGGAGCGATCCAATTGGCTCTGCATGATATTTATCAAAACTAAGATAACTGCTTGTATACGTGGTTCTATTGACCAGTATGAGAATGTTCGAGACTTGCTATAAGCTATTGATGAGCAATTCGTCACTTCGGAAAAAGCACTAGCAAGTACCCTTATAATGAAATTTTTATCCCTTAGACTCATCAACATAAAGGGTGTGCATGAGCATATAATTCAAATGAGAGATAGCGGCTCAACTTAAGAAACTCGAGGTTAATATGTTAGAATCTTTCCTAGTGCACTATATTCTGAATACCCTTCCATATCTATACGGGCCTTTTAAGATTTCATATAATACACATAAGGACAAATGGTCAATTAATAAATTAATGATCATGTGTGTTCAAGAAGAAGAGAGGCTAGTGATAGAACTGGGTAAGACTGCATTAGTAGTAACCACTCGTGGGAAGAACAAAACTGACAAAAATTAAGCTAATCAAAATGCTCATCAGTAAGGAAAAGGTAAAATACCACCCCAAGCTGATATTAAGAAAGAAGCAAGGTGTTTCTTTTGTAAAAGAAAGGGACACATGAAGAAGAAATGTACGAAATTCCAACAATGACTTAAAAAGAAAGGTAAACCAACCTCGTTTATGTGTTATGAATCTAATATGGTTAATGTTAATATTAACACCTAGTGGATTGACTCTGGATCAACAATCTATATTGCAAACTCTTTGCAGGGTATGCAAAACCTAAGCAAGCTAGTGGGAAGTGAGCAAAGCATCTTATCAAGAAATAAGATGGGCTCACATGTTGAGGCAATTGGAACATGCATTTTAACTTTAAGTAGTGGTTTTGTTTTAAAATTGAAAAGGACCTTTTATGTACCAAGTTTCTCATGAAATTTAATTTCTGTTTCTAGATTCGTACCATTTAGGTATTCCTTTAATTTTAAAAATACATCATTTCATTTATTATATAATTTTGATTGTGTTAGGAAAGGTATTTTGTCTAATGGTCTTTACTGTATTTTATTACAAAATGATGATACTCAAAGTTCAATGCATGTTCACACTTGTATTAAAAGGTGTAATATTAATGAGGACTCCTCTATATTATGTCATTAGAGATTAGAACATATCTCTATAGTACTCTTGATTTTACTAATTTTAAGACTTGTGTAGACTGTATTAAGGGAAAGCAGACCAATAAGTCCAAAAAGTGTGCTAATAGGAGTTCAGACATATTAGAGATCATTCATACTGATATATGTTATCCAAACATGGACATACATGGTCAGAAATACTTCATCTCCTTTATAGATGATTGCTCACGATATATGTATATATATTTGCTTCATAACAAAAATGAAGCATTGGATACCTTCAAAATCTTTAAGGTTAAAGTTAAGAACTAATGTGGTAAGCAAATTAAAATTATGAGATCAGATAGGGATGGAGAATATTATGGTAGATATACTGAAAATGGATAAGCACCTGGTCCTTTTGCTAAGTTTCTTCAAGAACATGGGATTGTTACCCAATACACTATGTCTAGTTCTCCAGACCAGAATGGTGTTGCAGAAAGAAGAAACCGAACATTATTAGACATGATGCGGAGTATGCTTAGCAACTCCAATCTTCCTAAGTTCTTGTGGACTGAAGCACTAAAGATGGATGTGTATATATTAAACTAAGTTCCAATCAAGGTTATCCAAAAGACACTATTTGAATTATGGAAAGGTTAGAAACTGAGTTTGTGACATATACGCATTTGGGGATGTCCGTCTGAGGTCATGATATATAATTCACAAGAGAAGAAACTGGACCCGAGGACTATTAGTGGGTATTTAATTGCATATGCCGAAATGTTCAAAGGTTATAGGTTCTATAATCCATCTCACATAACTAGGATTGTGGAATCAAGAAACATTAAATTTCTTAAGGATGACATGATTAGTGGGAGCGATCATTTCAGGAACATAGTTTCCGCACATGATCATATAGAATCTCAATCTTCCACATTAAATGATAGATTGATTATAGTTCATAGTACTTCTCAAGTACAAACTAGTGCTAAACAACCAATCAATGAAATTTCTTAAGTTACTGATAGTATTCTAAAAGATCAAGCAGTTCAGGAATTACAACAAGCTCCTGAACAACTAGTTGAACCACAAGTTTCTTAGGGAAACATTCATACAACATTAAGAAGATCTACTAGAAATAAAAGATCAGTAATTCCTAATAATTATATTGTATATCTATAAGAATCTGACTATAATATTGGAGCCAAAAATGATCCTAAATCATTTTCACAAGCCATGAGTTGCAAAGAGTCAAATTTGTGGCATGATGCCATGAAAGAAGAGATGAATTCCATGATGAACAATGAAGTTTGATATCTTATAGAGTTACCTAATGAAGCAAAGGCTATTGGCTGCAAATGGGTCTTTAAAACTAAGAAAGATTCGTTAGGCAATATTAAGAGATACAAAGCAAGACTTATTGCAAAGGGATTTACTCAAAAAGAGGGAATTGATTATACGAAGACGTTTTCTCCTGTATCTAAGAAAGATTCTCTTCATATCATTTTAGCATTAGTTGTTCATTTTGACCTTGAGATGCAACAAATGGATGTGAAAACAATATTTTTTAATGGAGATATGGAGACAGAGGTATATGTGAAACAACTTGAAGGTTTCTCCTCTAGTGTTGGTGAACACTTGGTTTTAAAGCTTAGGAAGTCTATATACGGTTTAAAACAAGCCTCTCGCCAATGGTATTTTAAAATTTCTTCATTTAGATTTGTTGAAAATCCCATGGATCAATGCATATACCAGAAGGTTAGTGGGAGCAAAATATGTTTCTTTGTTTTATACGTAGATGATATTTTGCTTGCAACCAACAATAAGGGTTTGCTACATAAGGTGAAATAATTCATTTCTAAAAATTTTGACATGAAGGATATGGGTGAAACATCTTATGTCATTGGCATTAAGATATATAGAGATAGACCTCGAGGCATTTTAGGTCTATTACAAGAAATCTATATCGATAAACTTTTAGAAAGATTTCAGATAAAGGATTGTTCACCAAGTGTTGCTCCCATTGTGAAAGGTGATAGGTTCAATTTGAACCAATGCCCAAAGAACAACTTTGAAAGGAAATCAATGAAAAACATCCCATATGCTTCTGCCTTAGGAAGTCTTATGTATGCTCAGGTCTGTACTAGACTTGATATTGCATTTATTGTGGGGATGCTAAGTCGATATCAGAGTAATCTAGGTATGGACTACTAGAGAGCTGCAAAGAAAGTGATAAGATATCTACAAGGAACCAAAGATTACATGCTTATGTATAAACATATAGACAATTTGAATGTTATTGGTTACTCAGATTCAGACTTCGCCGGTTATGTTGATTCTCGTAAATCAACATCAAGATACATTTTTATGATGGCTGATGGAGCTATTTCTTGGAAAAGCACCAAGCAGACCTTGACTACTACTTCTACCATGGAAGCTGAGTTTGTCTCCTATTTTGAGGCTACTTCTGTTAGGATCGAGAGCACTAAGAGGGGGGGGGGTGAATTAGTGCAGCGGAAATCGTATAATAAATTAAAAACCAAAAGCTGCGTTTGTTCAAAAACTATTATGATGCAAAAGCAAATTCTCAGTTTGTATGTAAGTGCAGTTTGCGTCTAAGCGCAGATTGCGTCTAAGCGCAGTTTTGCGTCTAAGCGCAGATTGCGTCTAAGCGCAGTTTTGCGTCTAAGTGCAGTTTTGCGTCTAAACTCAGATTTACGTCTAAATGCAGATTTACGTCTAAACGCAGATTTACGTCTAAACGCAGTTTTACGTCTAAACGTAGTTTTACGTCTAAACGCAGATTTACGTCTAAACGCAGATTTACGTCTAAACGCAGTTAGACGCAGATTTACGTCTAAACTTTGAAACTTGTTTGTATACTCGCAGAAGGCAGTATGCAGTTGAAACCAAGACGTAAACGTGAACTGAAATCTGATGATTGAGCGAAGAAAGCCGATTTACGCCTGAATGCAGTTTTACGTCTAAATGTTGAAACTCGTTTGTAAAATCGTAGAGGACAGATTGCAGTTATTAATAGGATTAAAATGTAAGCGTAAACTGCAAGGAAGCTCGTTCGTAAAAGCACGGAAAACAGATTTGCAGAATCAAACGTAAACGTAAACTGTAATGTATGAAAATACGAGTTTACGTCTGAATCCAGATTTGGAAGAACAGCACTTAGAACTTGTTCGTGAAAGCGCAGAGAGCAGTAGTGATGAGGGAGGTTTGCAGTAATGATAAAGTGCTCGAAATTAAACGCAAACCAGAGATTTAGAGTGGTTCGGTCAGCCTTGACCTACTCCACTTTTGGCTTCCTCCACCGATGAGGTTGCCGACGTCAACTAGCTGCCTTCCTTCAATGGGCGAAGGCCAAACTTCCCTCTTACAGTTTCTCTCCTTTTGACAGGGTTAGGAGACAACCTTTACAGACCTTTCTCTCCTCACTTTACAGTTGAAAACTTGAAGAACAGAAGGAGGAGACTCAAGGCTTTACAACACTTTTGAGCTCTTTAGAATCACAGAAAAGATCACAATTTCGGTATAGGTCTGTATCTTTTCAGTGCTGAATGGGTGGGGTATTTATAGGCCCCAACCCAATTCAAATTTCGAGCTCAAAACGATCAAATCGATCAAATCCCAGAATTCTGGGATCAGGCGGTTGCACCTCTCGACTGGAGAGGTGGCACCGCTTGGCAGAGCTCGAAGACTGAGCTCTGCCGATTGCTTCTTCTCTGCCAGAGCTCGAAGACTGAGCTCGATGGTTGCATCACCTGGCAGAGCTCGAAGACTGAGCTTGGTGGTTGCATCACCTGGCAGAGCTCGAAATCTGAGCTCGGTGGTTGCATCACTTGGCAGAGCTCCAAACTGAGCTCAAGCTGATGCACCATTCTGCCATAGCTCGAAGACTGAGCTTGGTGAATTCATCACTTGGCAAAGCTCGAGACTGAGCTCAGGCTGATGCACCACTCTGCCAAAGCTCGAAGACTGAGCTTGGTGGTTGCATCGCTTGGCAGAGCTCGGAACTTGAGCTCTGGCGGTGCAACCTCTTGGCTGGAGCGGTTGCACCTCCCAGCCTTGCAACCCTGGCGGTTGCACCTCCTGGCTGGGGCGGTTGCACCTCCCAGCCCCACAGCCCAGGCGGTTGCACCTCCTGGCTGGGGCGGTTGCACCTCTCAACCCCACAGCCCAGGCGGTTGCACCTCCTGGCTGGGGCGGTTGCACCTCCTGGTGCAATCAGGGTCCGAATGGTTCACTCCATTCGACCCACTTTGAATCTTTTCAGGGGCCCAATTGCCCCAAGATTAAGCTAATGGGATCACCTCCCATTTTCATGCTTAATCATTGTGCTAACTACGATTATCTCTAAGACAACTTCTGCAGCTTGCTCCGATGCGTCAATCGCTTCTTCCGGCGAGTTTCCGGCCAACTTCCGTCGATCAACCGATAACCCTCGGTGATCCTTCTGCGGACATCCGGCATACTCCTGGACTTTGCGACGATCCACTTGGCGAGTTCCGACGAGCTTCGCTTGGCAAGCTTCTGGACTTCTCGGATCTGTTCTCTCTGAACCTCCGACGACCGTCCGAACTTCCGTCGAACTCTCGAACTCCCAACGTGATCATGATCTTGACTCCGGGGCAACTCCTGCTGCTTGTCTTAATCTCATCGTAGTTAATCCTGCACACTTATCTCAACACATAGATTAGATAACAAATGACAATTGACTTCATCATCAAAATCCGAGATTCAACAATCTCCCCCTTTTTGATGATGACAATCAATTGATAAAGGAGTTATCCTTAACTCCCCCTATCTATATGCCATAGTTGAGATAAGTCAACCTTGAATTCAAGACCTAAGAATTCAAGTGACGCATTGATAAGTTAGATCAGTTAAACTTATCAATGCTCCCATCATGATGCCTATCATGATGTATCTCTTCAAGAATTATGTCAAGGCATGACATACATCAACAAGTTTGTATGATTGTGTTTGTAACCATTCATCATGTAATCATATAAAGCAACGAAGGACTTTTTACATGATGCTTACATTTGAGATTTGCTAGTAAGTTTGCATTTTCTTCACAATATCAAATCAAGATATGATGCAAACTATAGTACATGTTCACATATCTCTTGGTGATGCAAGGATGGCATAACATTGTTTATAGCATCACTCAACTATTTGCAACTATGACATAGATATGATTATGGCAGTTCAGCTATGACATAGTGTTTATCAATTCATATTTTTCTCCCCCTTTGTCATCAACAAAAAGCATGATAGCATGATCAAGCACATATATCTCTTTATTGTTTTTGCTTGACGGAGGAAAGTCATTTTCCAAGGAGTTTTCATAAGAGTGTACAGGAACATCCCATTTTTAGCATACAACCCGAAAAATGAACTTTTTACATGCATTTGGTTAAAAATATTTGTCACATAATTTGCAACATGTTATTTGATCAAGCGTTTGTAAAGGCATGTAATAGTAATAACTCAAGTATTTGGACATATCAACATACCTAATTCTCTTCTTATGTAATCAAATTGTTCTTCACATAGGGGTTTTGTGAAGATATCAGCCAGTTGATGTTTGGTATCAATAAACTCTATGGTCACGTCATGATTAGTGACATGATCACGTATAAAGTGATGTCTAATATCAATGTGTTTTGTTCTTGAGTGTTGTATAGGATTTTTAGTTAAGCATATTGCACTCGTGTTATCACATTTAATGGGAATATCTTTAAGATTTACTTTGTAATCTTCTAAAGTGTTTTTCATCCATACAACTTGTGCACAGCATGCACTTGCTGCAATGTATTCAGCTTCGGTTGTTGATAGGGCAACCGAGTTTTGTTTCTTAGATGACCAGGATACAAGGGCATGTCCTAAAAATTGACATGATCCTGATGTGCTTTTTCTGTCTAGTTTACAGCCAGCGAAGTCCGCATCAGCATAGGCTGTTAATTCAAAATTTTCTGATTTTGGGTACCATAATCCTAGATTGGTAGTTCCATTAAGATATCTGAGTATTCTTTTGACAGCTTTGAGATGAGATATCTTAGGGTCTGATTGAAATCTAGCACAAAGTCCTACACTGAACATAATGTCTGGTCTAGTGGCAGTGAGGTAAAGTAAACTTCCTATCATACCCCTATAGGTTTTTTGATCGAAGCTTTCTCCATTCTCATCAATTTCTAACTTAGTGGAGGTGCTCATAGGAGTGTCAATGGCTTTTGAATTATTCATTTTGAACTTCTTTAGCAAACTCACAGTATATTTGGTTTGACTAATAAAGATGCCATTGCTTAGTTGTTTGATTTGTAGACCTAAGAAGAATGTTAACTCTCCCATTAGACTCATTTCGAATTCATGACTCATAGTTTTCGAAAAGGATTCACAAAGAGATTCATTTGTAGAACCAAAGATAATATCATCAACATAAATCTGAACAATGAGAAAATTATCTTCAAAATTTTTGATAAATAATGTAGTATCAACCTTGCCTTTAATGAAATTATTTTCAATGAGAAAAGAGCTAAGTCTCTCATACCAAGCCCTTGGGGCTTGTTTTAAACCATAGAGAGCTTTAGTCAATCTAAACACATGATTAGGGTAGCCATTGTTTTCAAATCCAGGAGGTTGTTCAACATAAACTTCTTCGGAAATGAAACCATTTAGAAAAGCGCTTTTAACATCCATTTGAAATAACTTAAAATTATTGCAACTAGCGTAGGCAAGGAGCATCCTTATGGCTTCCAATCGAGCCACAGGTGTGAAGGTTTCTTCGTAATCGATACCTTCTTCTTGGTTGAAACCTTTGGCCACTAATCTAGCCTTGTTTCTAACCACGATACCATTTTCATCTTGCTTGTTTCTAAAGACCCATTTAGTACCAATTACTAAATGGTCATTTGGCCTAGGAACAAGCGTCCACACCTCATTTCTCTCAAATTGATTTAATTCATCTTGCATTGCGATAATCCATGAATCATCTTTCATGGCTTCATCAACACATTTGGGTTCAATTTGGGAGAGAAAAGCGGCGTTGGCACAAAAGTTTTTAAAAGAAGATCGTGTTTGAACCCCTTTTGATGTGTCTCCTAGGATTAGCTCCTTAGGATGAGCATCTATATACTTCCAATCCTTGGGTAAGGATGTTTTGGAAGTGGATGCAACCAAGTTGCTAGTTGGAGACGGGGTTTCGTTTAAATTCAAGGAATCAAAATTAATATCATCATCAAGATCATTTTTCTTAATTTCTGAAATCTCATTGAAAACGACATGGATGGATTCTTCAATAATTAAGGTTCTTTTATTGAAGATGCGAAAAGCTTTAGAAACCGAAGAATAACCAAGAAAAATTCCTTCATCAGATTTAGCATCGAATTTTCCTAAGTTATCCTTTTCATTCAAGATAAAACACTTACACCCAAAGACTTTAAAATATGAGACATTGGGTTTTTTGTTATTCCATAACTCATAAGGAGTTTTGGTGAGTAAGGGTCTTACTAGGACTCTATTTAAAATATAACATGCAGTGTTTACAGCTTCGGCCCAAAAGTATTTGGGTAGGCTATGTTCATTCAACATGGTTCTAGCCATTTCTTGCAAATTTCAATTTTTTCTTTCTACTACCCCATTTTGTTGAGGATTTCTTGGAGTAGAGAAGTTATGGTTGTATCCGTTGAGTTCACAGAATTCTTGGAAGTCATGGTTTTGAAATTCTCCACCGTGATCACTTCTAATTGACGAAATCATAGATTCCTTCTCATTTTGAACAAGTTTACAAAACTTGGTAAAATGTCTAAAGCATTCATTTTTTTGTTTTAAGAAGTAGGTCCATGTATATCTGCTGTAGTCATCAATAATGACAAAGGCGTATTTGCTACCTCCTAGACTCGATGTAGAGATTGGTCCGAACAAGTCCATATGGATCAATTGTAAGGGCCTAGAGGTGCTTATTTGATTCTTAGCTTTGAAGCTACCCCTAATTTGCTTACCTAATTGGCAAGCATCACATACATTATCTTTGATGAACTTGATATGAGGAATTCCTCTTACAAGTTCTCTAGATGATACTTGATTGATTAGTTTCATGCTAGCATGACCTAATCTTCTATGCCATAGCCAAGCATCCTCATTCATAACGGCAAAGCACATTTCATCACATAAGTCATTGATGTCAATAGTGTATACGTTGTTTTGTTTTAATGCAATCATAGATATATTTTTGTGTGGTTTTTCAATGATGCAGGCATTAGATTCAAATCTTATAATATATCCTTTATCACATAATTGACTAATGCTCAAGAGGTTATGTTTTAAACCATCAACTAGTAAAACATCTTCAATAGAGAGGTTGGATTTGTTACCTATGGTTCCTTTGCCAATGATTTTACCCTTGTTGTTGTCTCCGAAGGTGACATATCCTTCGTCTATGCTAGAGAGCTTAGAGAATTGAGATGGATCTCCGGTCATATGCCTTGAGCATCCACTATCAAGGTACCATTTCTTGCTCCTAGCTTGCGATTGTTTAGTTTTCTACAAGAAAGGATGACGTTTAGGTACCCATTTGCTTTTGGGTGCCTCATAAATAGATCTACATTTTCTATCATGTTGCATAGAGTTTATCATGGTTCCTTTAGGAACCCAAATTAATTTGTTTGGACTTATTTTCTTGAATGGACAACAATGTGTCTTGTGTCCAGATTTGCAACAGAAGTTGCACTTGGTTTGGTTTTGAACATGTAAGATGGGGCCTTTTACAAAGGTAGTTGGATTTCGGTGAGGACTCCTCACAAATCCAATCCCACTTCTTTTGGGAGCATGACCCTTGTTTGTAAGGATCATGTTTAATGACTTGCTACCAACCTCGAATTTCTTCAAGGTGTCCTTAAGCAGCAAGTTTTCTTTTTGTATAGTTTCTAAATCATGACATTTGATACATGAGTTTAAACTATCATGATGTTTGACTTTTAACTTATCAAACTCACAAGTAAGATTATCATGTACCCTTTTTAGCAACTTGTACTTTCTATTTATAACTTTGCATTCATCAAATAAATCATGGAAGGCATTTAATAATTCATCGAAAGATAAATCAGCATCTAATAAATCCGTTACCTCCTCTTCGATGGCCATAAAGGCGTAATGAGCAACTTGCTCGGTGTTGGATTCTTCTTCCTCGGATGCGCTCGAATCATCCCATGTTGCTTGGAGCGCCTTCTTCTTTGTTGTTCTTTTCTTGACTTGGGGACAATCACTTTTGTAATGTCCCGGCTTTTTATATTCATAGCAGATCACTTGGTCCTTCTTAGGTTCAAGTTTATTTTTTACATCGTTTTTGAACTTGTTTCTTTTGAAGAATTTTTTAAACTTTCTTGTCAAAAGTGCCAAGTCATCGTCACAATCCTCATCACTTGAGTTTTCTCTCAAGTGGCATTCAGAAGTTTTAAGTGCCATATCCTTCCTGTTCTTTGGAAGGATGTCTTCCTGCTCTTCATGAGCTTTGCAGGTCATTTCGTAGGTCATTAATGACCCGATTAGTTCTTCAAGAGGGAAATTTTGCAGATCTTTTGCCTCTTGAATGGCGGTGACTTTAGGATCCCAACTCTTAGGAAGGGATCTTAGTATCTTATTAACAAGCTCAAAATCCGAAAAGCTCTTTCCGAGACCTTTTAAACCGTTGACGACATCCGTGAAACGGGTGAACATGTCGCCAATGGTTTCACTCGGTTTCATTCGAAAAAGTTCAAAAGAATGCAGCAACAGATTGATTTTTGACTCTTTCACTCTACTTGTGCCCTCGTGGGTCACTTCAAGTGTGTGCCAAATATCAAAAGCAGTTTCGCAAGTTGAAACACGATTAAACTCGTTTTTATCAAGAGCGCAAAATAAGGCATTCATAGCCTTTGCATTAAGAGCGAAAGCCTTCTTCTCCAAATCGTTCCAATCGATCATTGGAAGAGAAGATTTTGAAAATCCATTTTCAACAAGGTTCCACAGTTCTAAATCCATAGAAATAAGAAAGATCCTCATTCGGGTCTTCCAGTAAGTGTAGTCCGTTCCACTGAACATGGGTGGACGTGTAATTGAATGCCCCTCTTGGTTTCCGGCGTATGCCATCTCTCTTGGGTTTTAATCCTTTAGAGAGTTAACCTTGCTCTGATACCAATTGTTAGGATCGAGAGCACTAAGAGGGGGGGGGGTGAATTAGTGCAGCGGAAATCGTATAATAAATTAAAAACCAAAAGCTGCGTTTGTTCAAAAACTATTATGATGCAAAAGCAAATTCTCAGTTTGTATGTAAGTGCAGTTTGCGTCTAAGCGCAGATTGCGTCTAAGCGCAGTTTTGCGTCTAAGCGCAGATTGCGTCTAAGCGCAGTTTTGCGTCTAAGCGCAGTTTTGCGTCTAAGTGCAGTTTTGCGTCTAAACTCAGATTTACGTCTAAATGCAGATTTACGTCTAAACGCAGATTTACGTCTAAACGCAGTTTTACGTCTAAACGTAGTTTTACGTCTAAACGCAGATTTACGTCTAAACGCAGATTTACGTCTAAACGCAGTTAGACGCAGATTTACGTCTAAACTTTGAAACTTGTTTGTATACTCGCAGAAGGCAGTATGCAGTTGAAACCAAGACGTAAACGTGAACTGAAATCTGATGATTGAGCGAAGAAAGCCGATTTACGCCTGAATGCAGTTTTACGTCTAAATGTTGAAACTCGTTTGTAAAATCGTAGAGGACAGATTGCAGTTATTAATAGGATTAAAATGTAAGCGTAAACTGCAAGGAAGCTCGTTCGTAAAAGCACGGAAAACAGATTTGCAGAATCAAACGTAAACGTAAACTGTAATGTATGAAAATACGAGTTTACGTCTGAATCCAGATTTGGAAGAACAGCACTTAGAACTTGTTCGTGAAAGCGCAGAGAGCAGTAGTGATGAGGGAGGTTTGCAGTAATGATAAAGTGCTCGAAATTAAACGCAAACCAGAGATTTAGAGTGGTTCGGTCAGCCTTGACCTACTCCACTTTTGGCTTCCTCCACCGATGAGGTTGCCGACGTCAACTAGCTGCCTTCCTTCAATGGGCGAAGGCCAAACTTCCCTCTTACAGTTTCTCTCCTTTTGACAGGGTTAGGAGACAACCTTTACAGACCTTTCTCTCCTCACTTTACAGTTGAAAACTTGAAGAACAGAAGGAGGAGACTCAAGGCTTTACAACACTTTTGAGCTCTTTAGAATCACAGAAAAGATCACAATTTCGGTATAGGTCTGTATCTTTTCAGTGCTGAATGGGTGGGGTATTTATAGGCCCCAACCCAATTCAAATTTCGAGCTCAAAACGATCAAATCGATCAAATCCCAGAATTCTGGGATCAGGCGGTTGCACCTCTCGACTGGAGAGGTGGCACCGCTTGGCAGAGCTCGAAGACTGAGCTCTGCCGATTGCTTCTTCTCTGCCAGAGCTCGAAGACTGAGCTCGATGGTTGCATCACCTGGCAGAGCTCGAAGACTGAGCTTGGTGGTTGCATCACCTGGCAGAGCTCGAAATCTGAGCTCGGTGGTTGCATCACTTGGCAGAGCTCCAAACTGAGCTCAAGCTGATGCACCATTCTGCCATAGCTCGAAGACTGAGCTTGGTGAATTCATCACCTGGCAAAGCTCGAGACTGAGCTCAGGCTGATGCACCACTCTGCCAAAGCTCGAAGACTGAGCTTGGTGGTTGCATCGCCTGGCAGAGCTCGGAACTTGAGCTCTGGCGGTGCAACCTCTTGGCTGGAGCGGTTGCACCTCCCAGCCTTGCAACCCTGGCGGTTGCACCTCCTGGCTGGGGCGGTTGCACCTCCCAGCCCCACAGCCCAGGCGGTTGCACCTCCTAGCTGGGGCGGTTGCACCTCTCAACCCCACAGCCCAGGCGGTTGCACCTCCTGGCTGGGGCGGTTGCACCTCCTGGTGCAATCAGGGTCCGAATGGTTCACTCCATTCAACCCACTTTGAATCTTTTCAGGGGCCCAATTGCCCCAAGATTAAGCTAATGGGATCACCTCCCATTTTCATGCTTAATCATTGTGCTAACTACGATTATCTCTAAGACAACTTCTGCAGCTTGCTCCGATGCGTCAATCGCTTCTTCCGGCGAGTTTCCGGCCAACTTCCGTCGATCAACCGATAACCCTCGGTGATCCTTCTGCGGACATCCGGCATACTCCTGGACTTTGCGACGATCCACTTGGCGAGTTCCGACGAGCTTCGCTTGGCAAGCTTCTGGACTTCTCGGATCTGTTCTCTCTGAACCTCCGACGACCGTCCGAACTTCCGTCGAACTCTCGAACTCCCAACGTGATCATGATCTTGACTCCGGGGCAACTCCTGCTGCTTGTCTTAATCTCATCGTAGTTAATCCTGCACACTTATCTCAACACATAGATTAGATAACAAATGACAATTGACTTCATCATCAAAATCCGAGATTCAACAACTTCACATGGTGTATGGCTTAAGAGTTTCATTTTTGAGCTTAGAATTATGGATTCTATTTCTAGGTCATTAAGAATTTTCTGTGATAATTCAGTTGCTATTTTTATGGCTAAAAATAATAAAAGTGGAAGTCAAAGTAAACACATCGACATTAAGTATTTAGCCATAAGAGAACATGTAAAAGAAAAGAAGGAAAACCTATTTTATCCTTATAATATATACATCTTCATACTAGCTGGTTCTATACTTTTGTATCCTTCCCCTATATACACGGTTTCCTCTTCTTCTTGTATATGCTTAAACCAATATAGTAACAAACAAGAGACACCGGAGGAGAGGATAGTTTGCATGTTTCACCCGTAAGCCCACTCATGCACATCCACACCGAGGTCTCTTAAAACTTTGTGACCCTATCCACAAGTCTACTAACACGACACCGGGTTTTAACGAATCAGAAAGACCTCGATGATCGTTTCGCTTCAAACCGTTCGTCATTAGAACTTGCACATGCATATTAATTTGATTTCATTTTTGAGCTTGGAAATGATACTAAAAGTAAGTTTGGAAGACTGCCGGGTTGGTTGATAGTTTTGCTAGTACACTCAAGATGCATGAATAAGATACTTTGAAGTTGAACTTGGCAAATAAAACAAATTCCTATCGATCCAACCCGAGCAGGGTGTGAAGTTTTGATTGAATACTACAATCATTCAGATGTGGCTACCTGATTCAGAATTATTATCATCGTTTATAACTGCCAAATTTTCTCTAAAATCACTTAATCGATCCAAAGTCTTGAATTGAGAAATATACTTGAAAAAAAATTTCTCATAATTAATTACTCAAATCATAATCAAATCAATTATTTAAATTTAAAATTATCTCTATCATACTTAATTAAATCAAAATATACTATTATCAAGATTGGATTTGCGTTGGATCCAACTTTAGGAATGGGACGATCGTTCCAATCATCTTTGAACAAACCCAGCACAGCACGTAATCGTGGTACCTCCTGTCAGAAGTCGTTCAAGGCAGTGGTTGACAGGCTACCAAGAAAATATTATGTTTAATGCCTCCACTATCAATCTCATGCCTAATCACATCCTCCTTCCTTGGCTGCCAACTTATCACCAAATCATGCCTTTACCGAGCTTAATCAACGATAAGATCACCGATCACGTTAAGAATCTTTCGTAAAAAAAGAAAATTTCCTTTCCTCGATAATTTCGAATACCGATCTTGTGATTGGGCAGTCACGGAGCCTAAGGTGGAGCCGACAAGGACTCTTTAGTGGGCAGTTGAGGAGAAAGTATCCATCGCCGTTTCCAACATCCGATGACACCGACAGGGGTCTACTTCTCGTCGCTCGTTTAACGACAGGCGGAGCCAACCACTTGGGAAAGGTGAATAAAAGAAGGAAAAAAAATGAAAAAGGAGCAACAAATCGTGGTTTTATCTCTGCTTCCCCAAATACCTCCCGTGACCTCTCTCAGCCATCATCAGATCCTCATTTCAAGACGAAGCCACAGCGCAAAAGATGTAAGAAAAGACACCGCATTGCTCTCATATCACCCACCGGTGTATGGCTGTGACCCCAATACCTCCCCATACCCACCACTGCTTTTTTATTCTCCCTTCCCGAGAATGTTGTCTGGGGATAAAGGTGGTGTTAGTGGTGCCACCGTTCGCCGGTGGTCGCTGTTCAAGCTCGTCTCTTTCACCCTCGCCATCGCCCTCCTGCTCTGGACGATGGATGCCCTGTCCGTCACCGCCACCACCTCCTCCTTGATCGCCGTCACCCTTTCATCTTTGAACGTGCTGTCACCTCCTCCGACAACCGCGCCAGCCCGCTCTGCCCCGAATACCCGCGCTGTTCCGCGTCTCCGCAGCTGGATCTCGGTCCCTGCGACCCCCAACTTCACCTCGACCCTCGTGTCCTGGTGGTTGGCCCCCGGCGGGGAGCCCTGCGGAGATTCACGCACCGCCGACATCGCTGTTCCCGACCTCGACGGCGGTCGCACCGCGGAGCTCTCCTGCGGGCAGATCCACGAGTTTGTGCTCTCGGCGCTGGATGATGGCGGCCGGCCGCGCTGCCTTGGCGGGGACTACTTCGAGACCGACCTGTCCGGTCCCACTTGGAAATCACGCCCGCCTGTGGTCGACCACGGCAACGGTTCCTACTCCCTCAGACTCCAGGTCCATCCCGACTTCGCCGGCGAGTACAATCTCACCGTCGTCCTCCTTTTCCGCAGCTTTGAGGGGCTCAAACTCTCTCCGGAGCGGTTCAAGTTCCGCCGAGAGCTGAGGAGGTTTCCCATCAGATTCCACCGCAGCAACGGGACGCTGCCGCCGCTGCGTCTCTGCCATGGCGTTGCCGACCTATCGAAGGAGGTTTGGTCCGGCCGTTGGACGCGGCACGCCAGGAACGACAGCTGCGGCGTCGACGATGAGGGGCGGTACCGCTGCCTCGACCCGCGCACGGCGTGCCCGAAGCCGTGGTGCGACGGCCCACTGGCCGCGCTCGAAAGCAACGGCTGGGTCTACTCCGCCCATTGCGCCTTCAGGATCTTCACCCAGGACGTGGCCTGGAAATGCCTGCGCAACCGGTGGCTCTTCTTCTGGGGCGACTCCAATCACGTCGACACCATCCGCAACATGCTCAATTTCGTGCTGGGACGGCCGGACGTCGACTCCGTCCCTCGTCGCTTCGACAGGAAGTTCACGAACCCGGTGAACCACTCGGAATCTGTGCGGATCACCAGCATCTTCAATGGGCATTGGAACGAGACGTCAAATTACCTGGGCTTGCACTCCCTTCGGAACCAGGGATTCAGGGAACTGCTGTGGGGGTTCTTCAAGGGGCCAACGGCTCCGGACGTGATGGTCTTCAACTCCGGGTTGCACGACGGCTACCACTGGAGGAGCATCCGTGCCTTCGCAGACGGGGCGGAGTACGCGGCTAGGTTCTGGGAGGAAATAGTAATGCGGCGGCGAGTGAGGGGTAATGCCACTGACGCGACGCCGTCGGCCCTGCCCAGGATATTCTACCGGACGACCATTGCAACGGGAGGCTACGCCAGGGACTTGGGCTACAACCCCAGCAAGATGGAGGCCTTCAATGGCATCTTCCTGGAGAAGCTCAAGGATAAAGGGCTGATCACGGGAGGGGTGATCGACGAGTTCGACATGACTTTCCCCTGGCACTACGACAATCGATGCAACGACGGCGTGCATTACGGCCGCAAGCCGGCGAAGATGCAGTGGCGGGACGGGGAGGTGGGGCACCAATATTTTGTGGACTTGATGCTGGTCCATGTCCTCCTCACCGCAATATGCAACGTGGGGTAGCTGCTGCTGCCTCCCTCCACGGACGCAGCCTGGGTGGTGGTCGTTAGCTGCTAGCCATTTGGTCGGAATGCGTGTAACAAACAGAAGGATCAGCAAGAAATCGCCGGAGATGAGTGTGGGGATCGGGAGATCACTCCCGGGTCGAAACGCCCCACTCGTAGAAGCAGAATCCAGTGGTCTACTCACTCTAGATATCAATACTTACACGAGTTACCTTAGTTTTAATTTAATTAGTTGGTGCGTTTACAGCCGCACCAATCATCGTCTTAATTTTAATTGCCAAGAGGTGTTCACAGATCCAATGAAGCAATGAAATGACATCTGTTGCATGGAAGCATTTTGTTATTGGCCGGATGGTTGTAATCGCTACCGTAGGGAGGGCTTTGGTTGATTCGTAGGTGGGCAATGAGGAAACTGCCTTATCATTGAAGCATTATCGACTGTAGCCAATATTAAGACATTGTGCAGGAAAAGGGTTCGTTCAGGGTTTGGGCATTGCTCGATAATATTAATCAATTATCTAGCAAATGTGGAATTCGTTTGGATTAAAAATGTTTGGCTTGATTAGATATACTACTTCTAAGTTTAATTATAAACCAAAACAAATAAAAAAAAATACTAATTCTACTAGTTAGATTAGTTTACAAACATTACACTCAAAAGTCAATGGTCCTCCTTCTTCTAGGAAAATTTAAAGATAGTTAGTTCGTGACCGGTCAAAAATGGAAGGAATTGAGGAGGAGAAGGGAGAGGGCGAGACGGAGAGAGAAAAGAGGAAGAACGATGACATAGATTGATGGTTAAGACCGTAACCCGATTCCACCGGACCTCCACCGGTTTGTCCCCATAATATGGCTCCATCAACTGCGCTCCACGCAATAGGTGTATTTTTCCTACAACAATGCTTTTCCCTATAAACATGCCATGAATCTCTCATGATAAACCTGTACATACTTCATGATTAAATTAGTTTCAGAATTTTTGTTAATCATTTCTAATATGTCTGTTAGTCACACTACCAGATTAGGATAGTCCTCACCAACTGATTCCTGCTGGGTGCTATTCATGATAGGTTTAATAATGATCGTCACCTTTAGCTGTTCTTTTTTTTTTTTTATTCTACAGATATAAAATGCATTTTTCTATATGTTATTGATAGTATAGGGTATGGGTATACTCTTAAGTTGTTAATATGGAAGATGTAAGGTATCTTATCTAGTAAAATATTTATTATTAATAATAAAATCTATGTTTAAATCCTATTATCATCCTTATCGTAGAATTTTTTATTTTGAGGTGTAGATTACTATGAAGAAATAGAAAGATCACATGTAAACATAATACTTTCTTAAATAATAATATTAATAAGAATAAGATACTACTAATCCAGAATCAAACCAAATAGAAGAAAGATAGAAGTAAAAGAAAAAAAGAAAAAAACTATATTAAACTTTCAAAAATAATATTTATAGGATCTTAAACGACTCTTCAACTTGAGCCCTATAGGCCTAAATACTTAGACTTGAATAGATATACACTTTTCCTTATCTCTTAAACTCTATTTAATCAACTTATTTAAAAGATATGATAAAAAATAATAAATCTAAAATCTTGCAAAAGATATACCTTAAATCATAACACTCTCCCTAAAATATGCTTTTGGAGATAACACTAAATAAGTTGATTAATAAATCTAAAATCATAACACTCTCCCTAAAATATGCTTTTGGAGATAAATTATAAGATTTTCAAATGATCTTTTGGAAAGAGAATTTGGTAAAGATATTTATCACATTATCTTTACTGAGTATTTTTTTCTCTTGATCTCAATAACCTCAATGATTCCTTGAAGTACATTTTTTCGGATGAAATGATGTTGAGTTTTAATATTCTTTATTCTTGCATGATAAATTAGATTTATAATCGATTTTAAGACACTTTGATTATCGCATTATAAGTTTGACAATATCTTATAGATAATAATAAAAAGAAAGTTCATCAAACATAATATCTCGAGGTACTATATACCTACGTGTTTATAGATCTATAAATTTTCAATCCTTCTTTCTTTCTTTCATCTTAAGCCAATAAAAATGTATTTTTTTGGCATTAGCATCAAGCTTACTTCTCTTTTGAGTTTGGCATGTGAATATAACATGGAAAACTAAATACTCTAAAATATTTAATATTTGATTTCTCACCAAATTTGAGCTCATATGGAGACTTCAGATTAAATGAACTAAGAGAAGTTCCAATAATATAAGTTGCATATGTCATACCTTTTGCCCATAAAACTTTAGATAAATTCTTTGTATGAGGTCAACACTTATAAATCTCTATGAGATATCAAAATTTTCATTTTGCCTCACTATTGTTGTGGTGTATTTACATATGTGAATTCCTTTTTGATATCGTGCTCTTCGCAAAAGAAAAAGAATCTATCACAAGTGAACTCTCCATCGTTACCGATGCATAACTTTTTAATTTCTTTTTCAAGAATACTTTCAATAGTAACTTGAACTCATAAATTTTGAAAAAGCTTCTAATTTTTTCTTCACAAAATAGTCATAAGTAAACCTTATAAAATTATGAATAAAGAAAAGTATATAACGAGAACTTGAATAAGATAGAGTGTGAGTTGGAGCCATTTGATGCTATAAATAAGTTTTAAGGAAAACTTGCAACTTGAAAGTGATATATCAAAAAGTTAGCTTGTGTGCCTTACCTAATTGACAACTGTCAGAAACTTCATTACTAGTGAAAATAGTAAGATTGGGAAGATCATTAACTAGGCTTTTCTACATCATAATATTTGATTTGAGAAAATTTATATAACCAAGTTTAGCATGCTAGAATGATTCACCATTATTTGTACTCATCTTATCAACATAAGAGTTAGACTCTAATAAAATATATAAATATTTACCTATCTACATTTAATTTTTTTATATTGTGGATATACTTAGCTTTATTATGACAAAAAATAATATAATTTTCAGCATCAACTATATTTGCAATAAAAAGATATTTTTTTTTATAACTAGAATATGATATATACTCTTTAATGTAATAAGATCATTACTTTTATATAAGATTATGATGCTGACTTCATTCTCGGTGAATAATATTGTTTATCGTGATAATTATATTAATACTTTTGTTGAATCTCGGATTTTGATAATGAATTCAATTGTCATTTGTTTATTTAATCTATATGTTGAGAAAAGTATGCAGGATTAACTACGATGGCAGTAAGACATGCAGTAGGTGTTACGCCAAAGTCAAGATCAAGATCACGTTGGGAGTCCAAGAGTTCGTCGGAAGTCCGGACATTAGTAGGAAGTTCTACGGGAACCAACCGAGAAGTCTAGGAGCTTGCCATAGAAGCTCATCGGAACTCACCAAGAAGATCATCGCGAAGTCCAAGAGCTTGCTGAGAGTCCGCCGGAGCATCGCCGAGGGTTCGTCGGAAGTTCGTCGGAAGCTCGTCGGAAGAAATGATTGATGCACCGGAACACAGAATTGAAGTAATCATGTCGTAATTGTCGTAGTTAGTGTATAGATTAAGTTAGGGTTGGGAGGTAATCCCATTGACTTAATTAGGGGCCAATTGGACCCTTAACAGACCTAAATTGGGCCGAATGGAATAGCCCATTCGAACCCAGAATTCTTGGCCAACGGTGGCACCGCCCAGGAGACTCGGTCTCCCAGGGATTCTGGACGGTAATACCGCTCCTGTCAGGTAGTGGTATTGCCTGAGCTCGGTCTTCGAGTGCTGTCAGGTGGTAGTACCGCCCAGTGTCCGATGACAGGTGGTAGTACCACCCAGTAATGACGATGGTACCGCCAAGACCCCGAAAATCCGAGAATGAACACTTTTAGGCTCCATTTTCGAACTCATTGGGGATATATAAACCCGATCCTTTCCTACATGAAAGGGCACGAAAAACTTGCTTTAATCTTGAGCCTTTGAGGCCTTAAAGTGTTGAAAAAGCTAGAGTTCTCCTCCTTCTTTCTTCTAAGTGTTGAGATCATTCAAGAGAGGAGTGAAAACTTGTAAGGGTTGTCTCCTAAGCCCGTCAAAAGGAGAAAAGCTGTAAAAGGGTGGTTGGCCTTCATCTATTGAAGGAAGGCCTCCAGTGGATGCCGGTGACCTCATCAGAGGAGGAAGCCGATAATGGATTAGGTCACGTTGACCGAACCACTCTAAAATCTTGGTTTGCTTTTACTTTGAGCATCTTTTCTTTATAGCAAACTGCCTCTCCTCCTTACTATGCTTTAAATACATCTATATTTGCTTTGACGTAAAACATCTTCCGAGATCGGATTTCTACAAAGACTTTACGAAATCTACGTTTTTGTGATTTACACTGCTGCAAATCACCTTAGTCTTCTCTTACATTTTCACTTTAGACTTCAAGCTCAAATTCCTTCCGAAACGAATTGAGTTGAATCGGCTTTAATCGAAACAAGGTTTTTAAAATCGTGAGTTTTTCGCTGCACTAATTCACCCCCCCCCCCCCCCTCTTAGTGCGCTCTTGATCCTAACAATTGGTATCAGAGCAAGGTTCACTCTCAGTTGGCTTAAAACTCAAGAGAGATGACATTTGCCAGGAACCAAGAGGGTCATTCAATTATATGTTTGCCAATGTTCAATGGGATGGATTACACCTATTGGAAGACTCGAATGAGGATCTTCCTTATTTCTATGGATTTTGAGCTTTGGAATATTATAGAAAATGGATTTCAAAAGTCATCTCTTCCAATAATCGATTAGAATGAATTGGAGAACAAGACTTTCGCTCTAAATTTAAAGGCTATGAATGTCTTATTTTGTGCACTAGATAAAAACGAGATCAATCGTGTTTCGATTTGTGAAACTACTTTTGATATTTGGAATACACTCGAAGTGACTCACGAAGGCACGAGTAGAATGAAAGAGTCAAAAATCAACCTTTTAGTACATTCTTATGAACTATTTCGAATGAAACCGAGTAAGACCATAGGATATCATCAATGTTCTGAAAGGACTCGGTAAATGTTTTTCTGATTTAGAGCTCGTTAATAAAGTTTTAAGATCCCTTCCAAAGAGTTAGGACCCTAAAATCACGGTCATTCAAGAGGCCAAAGATCTAAACAACTTTCTTCTTGAAGAATTAATTGGGTCACTAATGACCTACGAAATGACATGCAAAGCTCATGAAGAGCATGAGGACACCCTTCCAAAGAATAGGAAGGATATGGCACTTAGAACACAAGAAGACCACTTGAGAGAAAACTCAAGTGATGAGGACTTTGACGATGACTTGGCACTTTTAACAAGGAAATTCAAAAAATTCATTAAAAGAAACAAATTTAAAACTAACACTAAAAATAAATTTGAACCAAAAAAGGATCAAGTAATTTGTTACGAATGCAAGAAGCCGGGACACTACAAAAGTGAATGTCCCCAAGCCAAGAAGAGGACACTAAAGAAGAAGGCGCTCAAAGCAACATGGGATAACTCAAGCGAATCCGAAGAAGAGGAGCCCAACACCGAGCAAGTTGCTCATTATGCACTAATGACCATTGGAGAGGAGGTATCAAGTTCAATTGATATAAATTTATCATTTGATGAATTATTAAATATTTTTCATAATTTATTTGATAAATATAAAATAATTAGTAGAAAATATAAATTATTAAAAAAGGAGCATGATTCTCTTGTTAATAATTTTGATAAATTAAAAATTGAGCATAATGATAGTTTAGCTCCATGTACGAAATGCCAAGATTTAGAAATAATTCAAAAGGAGAACTTGCTACTCAAGGATACCTTGAGGAATTTTGAGATTGGTAGCAAGTCCTTGAACATGATCCTTACCAATAAGGGTCTCGTTCATAAAAGAAGTAGAATCGGATTTGTGAGAAGCTCTCACCAAAATTCAACCACCTTCATTAAAAGTCCTATCTTGCATATTTCGCACCAAAACAAATACAACTTTTGTTGTAAACATGGACATAGAGCTTATCATTGTCTATTCAAGAAGGTTAGTCCAAACAAATTGATTTGGGTTCCTAAAGGAACCATAAAGAACTCTATGCAACATAATAAGCAATTTAGATCGATTTTTGAGGCACCCAAGGTCAAATGGGTACCTAAAAATCATCCTCTTTTGTAGAAATGTATACCATCATAATCTAGGAGCAAGAGATGATATCTTGCTTTTTGGGTACTCAAGGTTTATGACCAGAGATCCAAAATGACTCATAATGCTCTCTAGCTAAAATAACAAAAAGAGGATTAGTAGAATTAAAACTATCAATTAAAAAATGATACTTATACTCCATATGTTAATAATGCAATCCTATGTGATAAACACTTAAGTTTGAAACTTGTAAACTCTTATGCATGAATTCCCCTTCATACATCCTCTGGATTTTCAGATTTATCGGATATAATCCTTCCTCAAATTTTTCTGGATCCAACTATATCTTACAAGATCATGAACTTACGGCTTGTGAGCCAGGTTTGCATACAAATTTGTATGATGAACTTGAGTTATATATTTCGAGGCTTACGATGCTTGCATGATGAGTCATGAACATATTAAAAACATATGAGTTCTATATGACATTTAGGTATAGTATGCAAGATCGATCATGAACGTACGAATCTTCACCTCTTGTGATGTGAATTTTTACATGATTATGTAATTAGGGTTGTGTGCTCCATAAACAAAAAGTCTCTTCAAATTGAAATCACCCACATCAGCCCACACACCCTTATAAGCAGTGCTCACTGCCTATAGGCGGTGGCACCGCCCAACTGGCGGTAGCACCACCCAACCAGCGGTGTCACCGCCCACAATCTGCCCCCTTTTAAAACCGAGCTAGGGCCGGCAGTAGAACGGACCCCAACTCATTTTTCACTCACCCTTGTAGCTCCAAACCTCATTTAAACTCCATTCTCTCCCTCTAGCTGCCCAAAACTCCCTATTTCCTACAAGATCAAGGATCAATCCTACATATTCTTGAAGATCTCAACTAAGGTATTCTCTAAAAGGCTTTGATTTCTCTTTTGTATCATCTACTCTTGCTCATTACTTATCTTCATAATAGCAGTATTTATAGGTTCTAGAAGATCCTCTAGGGACAAAGGGAAGAGGAGATTAGAAAAAAACTATGATTCCACACTTTTCGATTCACATCAACATTACCTAAAAGTTACATCCATAGAATCTAGACATGTTCATAAGAGAAAATATGTTGATTTAGATGAACTAAGTAATTTAGAACATATTCAATGGTTTACAAATCTAGACCTTCTCCCAATCCTACAAATAAGTGAATCTATCTACCCTAGACTTGTTAGGTTGTTTTACAACAATCTACATGTAGATGAAGAAGAAAGGGTATCAACCTATATTTTAGGACACCATATATCCATTACGGATAGATCTATTTGTGATATCATAGGCATCCCGGTGAAAGAATGATGTTGTTATTTTAGAGGACAATGGGATGATGAAACAATTGGGACCACTTATGTTGATGCCTTAGGAACAATTTTTAGGAATCCCAACTTAATGATACTTCCAAAAAGTTGTGAGTATTTACTACCATTAAGCACCAAAATACTTCATCACATCCTAATTAGTATCATTCTCCCTAAACAATATCATCATGATGAAATAAACCAAATGGAACTAGGAACCATGTATTAGATCATGAAGAGATACAACAATTGTTTTGGTTACCTTATCCAATAAAACATGATAAAAATATCTAAAAAGGACTTGATGCTTCTATATGGTGGCATAATCACTAGAATACTCCATGCCTACGATATTGCAATTCCACCCGACGAAGAAGTTATAAAGATAGATAGATTTAGCATCATAAATAAAAATCTACTTAGACGGATGAGATGTATATTTAGAAATGGTATGTGGGTTAGAATGCCTAGAAGAACCGATCCCCCTCAACCTAAACCTGAACCGGAAACACCAATCTTTAGGGGCAATCTATCTCCTCCAACTGGTCCCTTTGAGGAATCACATCCAATAGAGCATGCACCTCCATCATCTATCGAAGACATAGGGATTCAGATAGATCACTTTGAACAAAGACAAGATCGATTTGAACAACGACAAGATCAAATCCTATCTGAGCTGCAACAGATTCACTGACAGTTTGACACATTGTTTAGACTTTTTAACTTTCCACACCACTTGAATGAGCATATGTATGTATTTAGAAAATGTGGACACAATTCCTTCTTGTCATGTTGTAATACTATATTGTTGTAAACCTTTTATGCTACCCACTTTGATGATCACAATGCCACTTACTTTGATGATCGCAATGTTGAATCTTGTATTTTGATGATGAAACTAATTGATAATTATGTTTATGTTTTAATCTGCGTTTTGAGTGAAGCAGGATGCTTCGATCAGGATGAGACAATTAAAGCAGGAAAAATCATGTTGGGCCGGAGGAACATGTCAGAAGATTGGATGTCGGGCCGATAGATCGGTCGACATATCGATAGAAGGCTTCGGGCCGTGGGCTTGGGCATCGGGCCAAGAAGAGTGGGTATTGTGCCAAGGATATTGAAGTTACGGAGTCAACTGGCCGATTAGGCAATAGGCCGTAGGAGAGGACGATGTGCCGAAGAATCGGATGAAGCATCAAGGGACCAATGGCATGTCGAATAACTTGATTAATGCTTAGTATTAATTATCTAGATCGAAGTTTGTTTTACATGTGCAGGATTAACTACGATGAAAGTAAGACATGCAGTAGGAGTTGCGCTGGAGTCAAGACCATGATCACGTTGGGGGTTCGAGAGTTCGACGGAAGTCCGGACGGTCGTCGGAGGTTCTACGGGAATAAATCCGAGAAGTCTAGGAGTTTGTCAAAGAAGCTCATCGGAACTCGCCAAGTGGATTGTCGCAAGTCCAGGAGTTTGCCGGAAGTCCGCCAGAGCATCGCCGAGGGTTCGTCGGATGTTCGCTAGAAGTTCGCCGAAAGCTCACCAGAAGAAGCAATTGACGCACCGGAGTAAGTTGCAGTAAATGTCTTAAGAAATATTATAGTTAGTATATAGATTAAGCTAGGAACGGGAGGTGATCTCATTAACTTAATTTGGGGGCAATTGGGCCCTTGACAGACCTAAATTGGGCCGAATGGATCAGCCCATTCGGACTCAGATTTCCTAGCCGACAGTGGCACTGCCTAAGAGCTCAGTCTCCCAGGAAAACTGGGCGGTGGAACTGCCCCAGTCAGGCAGTGGCACCGCCAGAGCTTGGTCTCCGAGCTCTATCAGGCGGTCATACCGCTAGGACCCTAGAAATCCGGGAGATGATATTTTTGAGCTCCAAATTCAAACTAGTTTGGGGCCTATATATACCCCACCCTTTCCTGCATGAAAGGGCACTGAAAATCCAATCTTACTCTATGATTTTTAGAGCTCAAAAGTGTTGTAAAGGCTAGAAGTTCTCCCTCTTTTCTTCCAAGTTTTGATCTTTCAAGAGAGGAGAGAAAATTTTGTAAGGGTTGTCTCCTAAGCCCGTCAAAAGGAGTGAAACTATAAAAGGGTGGCCTTCGCCTATTAATGGAAGGCCTCTAGTGGACGTCGGTGACCTCATCAGAGGAGGAAGCCAAAAGTAGATGTAGGTCAAGATTGATCGAACCACTCTAAATCTCGATTTGCATTTACTTTTTGTTCTCTATCTTAACTGCAAACTGCCCCCATAGCTTTACTTTAACTGCACTTCACCTAATCTAAGTTAAAGCAATTTCTGAATCGGCTTTCATACCGAAATCGCTTTTATCGTACGAACGTCGTATTTTGGTTTGCAATTACATTATGTTCTCTATCTTAACAGCAAACTGCCTCTATATCTTTACTTTAATTGCATCTCGCTTGATCACAAGTTAAAGTGATTTTCGAATCGGCTTTCTTACCGAAATTGTTTTTATCGTACGAACGTTATTTTAAATCGTCAAAAGTTTTCCACTGCATTAATTCACACCCCCCCCCCCCCTCTTAGTACTCTTGATCATAACAATTGGTATCAAAGCCTCGTTATTTCTTACTTGAATTAACACCCAAGAGAAATGACTCTTATCGACAACCAAAAGGGTCACTCTCTCATTCGTCCTCCCTTCTTCAACGGGACGGACTACACTTATTGGAAAACTCGAATGATAGTTTTCTTGCTTTCATTGAATCCTGATTTATGGCATATAGTCGCAAACGGATTTGAAATGTCTTCTCTTCCAATGAATCATTAGAATAATTTGGAGAAGAAGACGTTTTCTCTAAATGTAAAGGCTATGAATGCCTTATTTTGCGCCTTAGATAAAAATGAATTTAATCGAGTTTCTTTGTGCGAATTGGCTTTCGACATATGGCACACTCTTGAAATCACACACGAAGACACTTCTAGAGTTAAAGATTCAAAAATCAACTTTTTATTGCATGATTTCGAGCTTTTTCGAATTAAGCGGAGCGAAACCATTGTTGATATGTACACTAGTTTTACGAATGTCATCAATGGTTTAAAAGCTCTTGGAAAATGTTTATCAAATTTTAAATTTGTTAGTAAAGTTTTACGATCACTTTCTAAAGCTTGGGAATCAAAAGTAACGGCAATACAAGAAATAAAATATTTAAATATTTTTTTACTTGAAGAACTTATTGGTTCATTGATGACATTATGAAATGGTGCGCAATGCACATGATAAACAAAACCACCTTCTAAAGAACAGGAAGGGTTTGGGACATAGAACATTTGAAGACCACTCGAGCATAAGTTCAAGTGATGGTGAACAAGAACTACTCACTAAGAAATTTAAAAAATTAAAGAAACAAAAATTTAAGAACAAAAAGAACGGAACTACTTGCTTGGAACGCAAGAAGAAGAATAAAAATTGGGATGAATTGAGATCCTCCGAAGACGAGGAGAAACTCAAGAAAGGTGAGGTGGCAAACTACGCCTTAACGACATTCAATGATGAGGTAATCAAAATGCCTTTAATTTATTTCAAAATTACATGATATTTTTCATGATTCATTTTCCTTTTTTATTTAGTTTAGAATTAAATTTCTTGAAAATTACATATTTAAAAATAAAAATACAAAACTTATGATCATGCTAGTAATTTTGAAAATGATAATGAAAATTACATGTTTAATGAAAATGCAAAAATAAAATTGGATCATGCTTACCTTTCTAATGATTTTAAAAATAATCATGAAAATTGCATGTCTTATGAAAATACAACAAAATGTAATGATAATCCTATGTATGTTTTTGAAAAATTTCTTCTTGATGATTTTCAATTTTGATTGAAAAATAATTAAAAATACCTTATGAAATCATGTTATATGTGGTTAAGAAGTAATAATGTGTATCATTGTTATTTCTCGATTTTGATTAAATAAAATCATGTTTGATTTGAAGAAATACATAATGATATAATATTAAATATTTTGATACCATGATTGACAATTTTATGCATGAGATTTTAAGTTATACATGATGATAAGCATGTATTATTTTCATGAGTGTATTTGAAAAACATATGGCAAAAATGTGTCCGAATGCATGAACTTATTAAAATCATTTTTCGGATGTTCTTAATTCATTCACTTAATTGCTATGATGAGAACTTTACACTATTACATGCTTTAATAACATGTTGGAAATTATGTATTTTGGATACAAAAATTTCCATGGTCATGAGCATGTTTTATCCTCATGATTGTGTTTGAAAATCTATAGCAAAACCATGTCCGAATGCATGAAAGTGTTAAATTTCATTTTTGGATTTTCTTGATCCTAACAATTTATTTTTGAAAATCTATTGATCTTGATGGTTTTATGACGAAATTTATTTTTTGATCCTAAAAGTTGATGCATGTTTTTATTTAACATAAATGAAAAAGCATACTAACATGAAATCAATCACTTAAAATGAAATATTTAAAAAAGGAAAAAATATATTATCAATGAAATAATGAATCTACTTATGTTATGAGTTTTATGAACTATAAAAATGATTTTGATGATTTGAATTTGAGATGAGTTTTATCAAAATCATGATCTTGATTTCTTGGAATAATATGAGATTTCCTTTTATGATCATTTCGATTATTTAAAAGGAGATTTGTCGAAAGGATTCATGAAATTTTGGATTCATGACTTGATCTTTCATTTGTTTATGAGATGGTTGAAATCTTTGTACCTTTGAATTCTTCCCTTCTCCTTTCGATTTTTGAATTTATGTATGTTATATGTTGAAGATTTGAAACTATGTTTTGATATCATGCATACCCAAGAAATGTTGATTTGACAAATTGAATGAGTTGAAAATAAATGATGATTTTTCTCTTGAATATAACTTGTGATATTTTTTATATAAATCATCATATTGATTTCACGATATTCGATACATTAAAATTTTCTATATATCAAGATTCTTTATACTATGACTCTTCTTGATATTGTCCATGTGATGGAATGATACATGCAATACTTATTTTTTATGATGATGTATGTGATGCATATGATGTGTATCATGAATGCTTCAAGTGATGAATGTTTGGTATCATGATCAACATGTTGATAAATGCTTAAAAAATTTATTGTTTAAGTATCATGGATGATATGCTCATAATGATGATTGATTTATTTGTATCATGTATGAAAAATGAAATATATGGTTTTGAAATGTGCATGTTTTAATTTGAAAATATAATGATGCACAAATAAGATAGATACTTACCTTTGTCATAATTGATGTAAAGGGTTTTCCCTTCTTTTTGCCAATGACAAAGGGGGAGAAAGAGTTGCTAATGTGCTATCTTGAATTGATGTAAAGGGTCATCTCAAAGAGAAATTAGCTAGCTTCCATAAGTCAAGAAAATGTAAAAACTTGCTTACTTTCTTGCACATCTAAAGAGAAGATGCAAATGTAACACTTGCTAAATTGTTTGCTTTCCTCATGTAAAACATTATCTTTGGCTAGTTTGGCATTTTGCTAGCTTGCACTTTACAAAGAAAGCAAAAAAGACACTTCTCAAAAGAGAAGAAAGAGCTTGTTATCTTGAACATCACAAGCTTGCCTATCTTAAGAAATAAAAGTTACAAAAGTGCTATATTGTCTATCTCAAGAAGCAAAACTTACAACTTGCACATTGCAATAAGAAGCAAGAATCATGAACTTACACAAGAAAGCTATCTTGCATTTGCTTTCGAAATTTTTGCTAGCTTGTATGTAGTAAAACTTGCATATCATAAAAATTGTTAGCTTGTAGTCTAAAGAGAAGCAAACAATTGCTATCTCAAAAAAAACAAACATGCTAAACTTGCAAATCTTTAATTGCTAGATTGCATGATGATAAAATTTGATACTATGTTTTTCATGCAATGTAATGAGTTGAACTTATATTACAAATGTTAGGATCGAGAGCACTAAGAGGGGGGGGGTGAATTAGTGCAGCGGAAATCTTACAGCAATTTAAAAGCTAAAGCTGCGTTCGTCCGATAAAAAATGATTTCGATATAAAAGCAGAATCACAGTGCAGTTTGCGTCTAAGCGCAGTTTTGCGTCTAAGCGCAGTTTGCGTCTAAACACAGTTTGCGTCTAAGCGCAGTTTGCGTCTAAGCGCAGTTTGCGTCTAAGCGCAGTTTGCGTCTAAACTCAGTTTTACGTCCAAACGCAGTTTTACGTCAAAACGCAGTTTTACGTCTAAACGCAGTTTTACGTCTAAACACAGTTTTGCGTCTAAACGCAGTTTTACGTCTAAACGCAGTTTTACGTCTAAACGCAGTTTTACGTCTAAACGCAGTTTTACATCTAAACGCAGTTTTGCGTCTAAACGCAGTTTTACGTCTAAACGTAATTTTACGTCTAAATGTAGTTTTGCTTCTAAAAGCAGTTTTGAACCTTGAAAAGCGTTTTACGTAGAAAGCAATTTGCAGTTATAAATGGAATCCGAATGTAAGCGTAAACTGCAGTGTGAAGATCGTACGAAAACACGATTTACGTTTGAATGCAGATTCTGAAAGATCAGAGCTTAGAAACTCGTTCGTAAAGGCGCAGAGGGCAGTAGCAATGTAGGAGGTTTGCAGTAATGATAAAGTGCTCAAGGTAAAAGCAAACCAGAGATTTAGAGTGGTTCGGTCAGTCTTGACCTACTCCACTTTTGGCTTCCTCCTCCGACGAGGTCACCGACGTCAACTAGCTGCCTTCCTTCAATGGGCGAAGGCTAACTGCCCTTTTACAGTTTCTCTCCTTTTGACAGGCTCAGGAGACAACCTTTACAGATCCTTTCTCTCCTCTCTTTACAACTCAAGACTTAAAGAACAGAAGGAGGAGAACTTTAGGACTTTACACAAATTTGAGCTCTTAGAATCACTGAAAAGATCAAGAATTCGGTGTGGATCTGTATCCTTTCAGTGTTGAATGGGTGGGGTATTTATAGGCCCCAACCCAATTCAAATTTGGAGCTCAAAACGATCACATCCCGGAATTCCGGGATCAGGCGGTTGCACCTCTTGACTGGAGAGGTGGCACCGCCTGGCAGAGCTCGAAGACTGAGCTCAGGCGATTGCACCTCTCTGCCAGAGCTCGAAGACTGAGCTCAGTGGTTGCATCGCCTGGCAGAGCTCGAAGTCTGAGCTCGGTGGTTGCATCACCTGGCAGAGCTCGAAACTGAGCTCAGGCTGATGCACCTCTCTGCCAGAGGTGGTTGCACCTCTCTGCCAGAGCTCGAAGACCGAGCTCAGGCGATGCATCTCCTGTCCAAAGAGGTTGCACCTCTCTGCCAGAGCTCGAAGACCGAGCTCGGTGGTTGCACCTCTTGGCAGAGCTCGAAACTTGAGCTCTGGCGGTGCTACCTCTTGACAGAGGAGGTTACACCGCCCAGTCTCGCTTGGAGACTGAGCCCTGGGCGGTTGCACCTCTTGGCTGGGGCGGTTGCACCTCTTTTACTATTCCAGCTCACTTGGTTTGGCTCCAAACTTGGTCCAAACCAGTCCGAACTTGGGCCTAATTGGCCCCTACTTGGGTTATAGGATTAACACCTAATCCTAACCCTAATTAACATGCTAACTATGAATTTAAAGACATTTTCTAAGCTATTACAAAGTCCGCAAGTCAAGACTTCTTCTAGCGAGCTTCCGGCAAACTTCCGGCGGTCTTCCGATGAACTCTCGGAAACCATTCTGCGGACTCCCGGCAAGCTCCTAGACTTCACGATTTGATCTTAGCGAGTTCCAACGAGCTTCGTCGGCAAGCTCCGATCTTTCTCGGCGAGCTCCGTGAACTTCCAACGAACCTTCCGGCGAGCTTCCGAAAAACCCTTCGGCAAGCTCCCAACTCATTCTCGACTAGTTCCGGTAGCATTCCCGACGAACCTTCGGACTTCCGTCGAACTCTCGAACTCGCAACAAATCCTTCGCGCTTGACTCCGACACTTTGTTTCGCTTTATGTCTTCATTGTTATCATAGTTAATCCTGCACAACAAAACAAAACTTCAATCGAGACAATTAATCCTAAGCAATTAACCAAGTTGTCCGACATGTCATTGGTCCCTCGACGCTTCGTCCGATTCTTCGGCGCATCGTCCTCTCGTGCAGCCTATTGCCCAATCGGCCAGTTGACTCCGCAACTCCGATATCCTTGGCACAATACCCGCTCTTCTTGGCCCGATGCCCGAGTCCACGGCCCGAAGCCTTCTGTCGATACGCCGACCGATCCACCGGCCCGACGTCCAATCTTCTGACATGTTCCTTCGGCACAACATGATTTTCCTGCTTTAATTGTCTCATCCTGATCGAAGCATCCTGCGTCACTCAAAACGCAGATTAAATCATAAACATATATCAAGTAGTTTCATCATCAAAATACGAGATTCAACAATCTCCCCCTTTTTGATGATGACAACCACTTGATGACGGAGTTAAACTTAACTCCCGGAGTTTAAACAAACTCCCCCTATCAATATGCCATATTGATAGAACCTTGAATTCAAACTGAATTCAAGTCATTGCAATATTCATCATGAATACTTGCAACACGTCAACATGAACATATGCATAAACTTATGCATCACATGTCATGTCATCAACATACTTTCATCAACATACTTCTCCCCCTTTGTCATCAACAAAAAGGAGAAGTATCACAATCAAGTGTTTGTGTGTGATATTGGTTCAACTCTTTGCATGAAAATCATAATATCAAGTTTTATCATCATGCAATCTTGGAGCTAGAAGATTTAGCAAGTGTTACATCATGCTTAGAACATTCATGCTATCAAGTTTTAGATATTCAAGTTTTATAACATATAAGATAGCACTTTTGGTAATGTTCAAGATAGCAAGTTCTATATCATGCAAGCTAGCAAATTAGAGATGTTCAAGAAGGCAACTCTTGCTTCTTGAAAATTTTGCTCACTTTGCTAGATGCGCAAGTTAGCATTTTTGCCTCTTGAGATAGGCAAGATAGCACATTTGCTTCTTTTGAGATAGCAACTTTTTGCTTCTCTTTAGACCAACAAGCTAGCAATTTTTATGATATACAAGTTTCACAATATATAAGCTAGCAAAAATTTCGAAAGCAAATGCAAGATAAATTTCTTGTGTAAGCTCATGATTCTTGCTTCCTATTGCAATGTGCAAATTGCAAGTTTTGCTTCTTGAGATATTCAAGATAGTGATGTTCAAGAAGACAATTTTTCTTCTTGAAATAAGCAAGTTAGCAATCTTTGCTTCTTAAAATAGGCAAGCTCGCAATCAAGTTTTTGCATCTTCTTGACTTGTACAAGCTAGCTATCTCCCCCTTTGTCATTGTAAAAATGAAAGAGAGAATACAGTTTTGTAGTTCTCTTTTCCTTTTAGAACGATTTCAAAATCATGACAAATGATGGATAATCAAGTTATGAATGTCAAGACAATTTTTCATCATGAATATTTTATCATTGCATGCATCATTATCATAAGTTGAAGTATTACATGCATGATATCATATCACCATTCATAATTACATTAATGTTTCATATCATGATGGTATCAATTTTGTCAAATTATATCCTACTATGCATGATCAAAACTTCTCCCCATTTTATCATTGAAAACAAGAAGAAAGTAGGGGGTAGAGCATAAAAGTGTTAAATATTTCAATCATTTCAAGGCATTTATATCATAGATCAAGTCATGATTCGTAATTCATCATAAAGCAGATTAGTTTTCAATCATCACATAAGGCATTTAAGGAATTTTTGAAACATAGGAGAATGATTAAATTAAGCATACAATGTTTCAATCCAATTCAAGTCATGAATATCAATGCTTTCATATTGTGAGTATCAATTCATGAATACCACAAGATATTATTTGTGACTTCAATTTTGCAAGATCAAGATTATGATTTAGATAAAACTTATTCAAATCAAATTATTAATTTGAAATTCATAATCTAGTCATTAAAATTAATTTCGAGATTCACAAAATATCATGAAATCATTAATCTCGATCAGATGGGAAAAGCATTTTTTAAGAGATTCTTTTTCACCTAAGCATGCCTTAGTCTTTATATGCCAAATTAAGATAAGCATTAAAGTTCAAGACATAAGGCAAAGAAATCTTGTATTATGAAATATATGATATCAAGGCTCATGATTCATTCGAAAAGATATAGTACAAAGAGCAACTTGAAACATTCTTATCAAGATCACATTTTAAAATATTCCAAGTTTCAAGATATCAATGACACTTCATTGAATTGCATTTCATTTGAAGAACTCCTTTTTGATAAATGTAGGGAGCATAATGAACGATCTTGATTCATAAAGAGCTTCATGTTATCAAGATCATGATTTTAATAATTATTCTCTTTAGCAAAGAATCACAAAAGCACTTTATTTTTGCATAAGAAATCACATTGTGTTATGATTTATAAATTCTTTTTCTGCACACGAATCATAGGAGATATGAATGTGAAACAAATCTTTGCAAGCAAAAACACTATCATTCATATTTCAAGATGGAGTTTATAAGCATGAATCATTTCATCAAATCCATTTTAGAAAAATATTTTTCATAAGTGTATGAGAAAATCCGATTGTTAGGATACCAATTGTTAACTGAATCCGAAAATGAAATTAACACTTTCATATATTCAAACATGATTTTTGCTATAGATCTTGAAATTAAGTCAAGAAGATCAAACAAGCTCATGATCATGGATAACTTAAAATCACATGCATAAAATTGTTAATAACCATTTCATATTACATCTTTATGCATTACTTTAAATCAAACGTGATTTCATTCAACAATGTTAATCAAACATGATACACATTATTACTTCTTAACCATGATCAAAATCATTTTGTTTGTTTATCATAAAATATGCAATATTATTTTCGAAATTATCAGCATGATCATAATTTTTGTATTTTTATTTTTAAACATGTAATTTTCAAGAAAATTAGTTCTAAACTAAAAAAGAAAATATATCATAAAAGCATCAAGTAATTTCAAAATAAACCAAAGGCATTTTAATTACCTCAATGTCGTAAGCTAGTAAGGCGTAGTTTGCCACCTCGCTTTTGTTGACTTTCTCGTCTTCAGATGAGCTCGATTCATCCCAATTTTTGTTCTTCTTCTTGCGTTTAAAGCAAGTAGTTCCATTCTTTTTGCTTTTTAATTTTCGTTTCATTTGTAGTTTAAGTTCACCATCACTTGAGCTTATGCTCGAGTGGTCTTCAAATGTTCTATGTCCCAAATCCTTCCTGTTCTTTGGAAGGTGGTTCTCAAGTTCTTCACGTGCATTGCACGTCATTTCATATGTGATCAATGAACCAATTAGTTCTTCAAGTGGAAAATGGTTCAAGTTTTTCGATTCTTGAATAGCAGTTACTTTTGAATCCCAAGTTTTAGAAAGTGAGCGCAAAACTTTGTTAACGAGTTCAAAATCCGAAAAGCTTTTACCAAGTGATTTTAAACCATTGACGACATCCGTAAAACGGGTGTACATGTCAACAACGGTTTCGCTTGGTTTCATATGAAAAAGCTCGAAATCAAGCAGTAAAATATTAACTTTCGAGTCTTTGACTCTACTAGTTCCCTCGTGCGTGATTTCAAGAGTGCGCCAAATATCGAAAGCCGTTTCACACGTAGAAATCCGATTGAACTCATTTTTGTCCAATGCGCAAAATAAGGCATTCATAGCTTTTGCGTTTAAAGAAAAATTCTTCTTCTCCAAAACCGACCATTCGTTCATCGGTTTGGAGGGAAGTTGAAAACCGTTTTCAATGATATTCCATAAATCCAGATTTAGAGAAATTAAGAAAACTCTCATTCGAGTTTTCCAATAAGTGTAGTCCAATCCGTTAAAGAACGGTGGACGAAAGACCGAACAGCCCTCTTGCAAAGTCATTTCTCTCGGGTGTAAATCCGAAATGAGAAATACCCCGCTCTGATACCAATTGTTAGGATCGAGAGCACTAAGAGGGGGGGGGGTGAATTAGTGCAGCGGAAATCTTACAGTAATTTAAAAGCTAAAGCTGCGTTCGTCCGATAAAAAATGATTTCGATATAAAAGCAGAATCACAGTGCAGTTTGCGTCTAAGCGCAGTTTTGCGTCTAAGCGCAGTTTGCGTCTAAACACAGTTTGCGTCTAAGCGCAGTTTGCGTCTAAGCACAGTTTGCGTCTAAGCGCAATTTGCGTCTAAGCGCAGTTTGCGTCTAAGCGCAGTTTGCGTCTAAACTCAGTTTTACGTCCAAACGCAGTTTTACGTCAAAACGCAGTTTTACGTCTAAACGCAGTTTTAGGTCTAAACGCAGTTTTGCGTCTAAACGCAGTTTTGCATCTAAACGCAGTTTTACGTCTAAACGCAGTTTTACGTCTAAACGCAGTTTTACGTCTAAACGCAGTTTTACGTCTAAACGCAGTTTTGCGTCTAAACGCAGTTTTACGTCTAAACGTAATTTTACGTCTAAATGTAGTTTTGCTTCTAAAAGCAGTTTTGAACCTTGAAAAGCGTTTTACGTAGAAAGCAATTTGCAGTTATAAATGGAATCCGAATGTAAGCGTAAACTGCAGTGTGAAGATCGTACGAAAACACGATTTACGTTTGAATGCAGATTCTGAAAGATCAGAGCTTAGAAACTCGTTCGTAAAGGCGCAGAGGGCAGTAGCAATGTAGGAGGTTTGCAGTAATGATAAAGTGCTCAAGGTAAAAGCAAACCAGAGATTTAGAGTGGTTCGGTCAGTCTTGACCTACTCCACTTTTGGCTTCCTCCTCCGACGAGGTCACCGACGTCAACTAGCTGCCTTCCTTCAATGGGTGATGGCTAACTGCCCTTTTACAGTTTCTCTCCTTTTGACAGGCTCAGGAGACAACCTTTACAGATCCTTTCTCTCCTCTCTTTACAACTCAAGACTTAAAGAACAGAAGGAGGAGAACTTTAGGACTTTACACAAATTTGAGCTCTTAGAATCACTGAAAAGATCAAGAATTCGGTGTGGATCTGTATCCTTTCAGTGTTGAATGGGTGGGGTATTTATAGGCCCCAACCCAATTCAAATTTGGAGCTCAAAACGATCACATCCCGGAATTCCGGGATCAGGCGGTTGCACCTCTTGACTGGAGAGGTGGCACCGCCTGGCAGAGCTCGAAGACTGAGCTCAGGCGATTGCACCTCTCTGCCAGAGCTCGAAGACTGAGCTCAGTGGTTGCATCGCCTGGCAGAGCTCGAAGTCTGAGCTCGGTGGTTGCATCACCTGGCAGAGCTCGAAACTGAGCTCAGGCTGATGCACCTCTCTGCCAGAGGTGGTTGCACCTCTCTGCCAGAGCTCGAAGACCGAGCTCAGGCGATGCATCTCCTGTCCAAAGAGGTTGCACCTCTCTGCCAGAGCTCGAAGACCGAGCTCGGTGGTTGCACCTCTTGGCAGAGCTCGAAACTTGAGCTCTGGCGGTGCTACCTCTTGACAGAGGAGGTTGCACCGCCCAGTCTCGCTTGGAGACTGAGCCCTGGGCGGTTGCACCTCTTGGCTGGGGCGGTTGCACCGCCCAATCTGGCTGGGAGACATAGCCTGGGCGGTTGCACCTCTTGGCTGGGGCGGTTGCACCTCTTTTACTATTCCAGCTCACTTGGTTTGGCTCCAAACTTGGTCCAAACCAGTCCGAACTTGGGCCTAATTGGCCCCTACTTGGGTTATAGGATTAACACCTAATCCTAACCCTAATTAACGTGCTAACTATGAATTTAAAGACATTTTCTAAGCTATTACAAAGTCCGCAAGTCAAGACTTCTTCTAGCGAGCTTCCGGCAAACTTCCGGCGGTCTTCCGATGAACTCTCGGAAACCATTCTGCGGACTCCCGGCAAGCTCCTAGACTTCACGATTTGATCTTAGCGAGTTCCAACGAGCTTCGTCGGCAAGCTCCGATCTTTCTCGGCGAGCTCCGTGAACTTCCAACGAACCTTCCGGCGAGCTTCCGAAAAACCCTTCGGCAAGCTCCCAACTCATTCTCGGCTAGTTCCGGTAGCATTCCCGACGAACCTTCGGACTTCCGTCGAACTCTCGAACTCGCAACAAATCCTTCGCGCTTGACTCTGACACTTTGTTTCGCTTTATGTCTTCATTGTTATCATAGTTAATCCTGCACAACAAAACAAAACTTCAATCGAGACAATTAATCCTAAGCAATTAACCAAGTTGTCCGACATGTCATTGGTCCCTCGACGCTTCGTCCGATTCTTCGGCGCATCGTCCTCTCATGCAGCCTATTGCCCAATCGGCCAGTTGACTCCGCAACTCCGATATCCTTGGCACAATACCCGCTCTTCTTGGCCCGATGCCCGAGTCCACGGCCCGAAGCCTTCTGTCGATACGCCGACCGATCCACCGGCCCGACGTCCAATCTTCTGACATGTTCCTTCGGCACAACATGATTTTCCTGCTTTAATTGTCTCATCCTGATCGAAGCATCCTGCGTCACTCAAAACGCAGATTAAATCATAAACATATATCAAGTAGTTTCATCATCAAAATACGAGATTCAACAACAAACACATTAGAGTTGGAACTTCTCCTTTTTGTTGATGACAAAGGGGGAGAAGTATGATGTTATGCATAAGTTCATGATGACGTGTTGCAAGTATTCATGATGAATATTGCAATGACTTGAATTCAGTTTGAATTCAAGGTTCTATCAATATGGCATATTGATAGGGGGAGTTTGTTTAAACTCTAGGAGTTAAGTTTAACTCCGTCATCAATTGGTTGTTATCATCAAAAAGGGGGAGATTATTGAATCTCATATTTTGATGATGAAACCAATTGATAATTGTGTTTATGTTTTAATCTGTGTTTTGAGTGATGCAAGATGTTTCGATCAGGATGAGACAATTAAAGCAGGAAAAATCATGTTGGGCCCGAGGAACATGTCAAAAGATTGGACGTCGGGCTGGTGGATCGGTCGACGTATCGACAGAAGGCTTCGGGCCGTGGACTCGAGCATCGGGCCAAGAAGAGCAAGTATTGTGCCAAGGATATCGGAGTTGTGGAGTCAACTGGCCGATTAGGCAATAGGCTACAGGAGAGGACGATGCGCCGAAGAATCGGACGAAGCGTCGAGGGACCAATGACATGCCGGACAACTTGATTAATGCTTAGTATTAATTGTCTAGATCGAAGTTTATTTTACACGTGCAGGATTAACTACAATGGAAGTAAGATATGCAACAGGAGTTGCACCGGAGTCAAGACCATGATCATGTTACGGGTTCGAGAGTTCGACGGAAGTCTGAACGGTCGTCGGAGGTTCTACGGGAACAAATCCGAGAAGTCCAGGAGTTTGCCAAAGAAGCTCGTCGGAACTCACCAAGTGGATTACCGCAAGTCCAGGAGTTTGCCAGAAGTCCACCGGAGCATCGCTGAGGGTTCATCGGATGTTCGCCGGAAGTTCACCAAAAGCTCGTCGGAAGAAGCAATTGACGCACCGGAGTAAGTTGCAGTAAATGTCTTAAGAAATATCATAGTTAGCATATAGATTAATCCAGGAATGGGAGGTGATATCCCATTAACTTAATATGGGAGCAATTGGGCCCTTGACAGGCCCAAAGTGGGCTGAATGGATTAGCCCATTCGGACCTAGATTTCCTGGCCGGCGGTGGCACTGCCCAGGAGCTCAGTCTCCCAAGAAAACTAGGCGGTGGAACTGCCCCAGTCAGGCAGGGGCACCACCTAGGCTTAGTCTCCGAGTGAGACTGGGTGGTGGAACCGCCCCAGTTAAGTGATGGCACCGCTAGAGCTCGATCTCCGAGCTTTGTCAGGCGATCGTACCCCTAGGACCCCGGAAATCTGGGAGATGACATTTTTGAGCTCCAAATTCAAACCAGTTTGGGGCCTATATATACCCCACCCTTTCCTGCATGAAAGGGCACCGAAAATCCAATCTTACTCTGTGATTTTTAGAGCTCAAAAGTGTTGTAAAGGCTAGAAGTTCCCCTCCCTCTTTTCTTCCAAGTTTTGATCTTTCAATAGAGGAGAGAAAATTCTGTAAGGGTTGTCTCCTAAGCCCATCAAAAGGAGTGAAACTGTAAAAGGGTGGTTGGCCTTAACCTATTGAAGGAAGGCCTCTAGTGGACGTCGGTGACCTCATCGAAGGAGGAAGCCAAAAGTAGATGTAGGTCAAGATTGACCCAACCACTCTAAATTTCAGTTTGCATTTACTTTCTGTTCTCTATCTTAACTGCAAACTACCTTCATAGCTTTACTTTAACTGCACTTTGCCTAATCTAAGTTAAAGCAATTTCCGAATCGGCTTTCATACCGAAATCGCTTTTATCGTACGAACGTCGTATTTCGGTTTGCAATTACATTATGTTCTCTATCTTAACTGCAAACTGCCTCTATATCTTTACTTTAACATCATCTCGCTTAATCACAAGTTAAAGTGATTTTCGAATCGGCTTTCTTACCGAAATCGTTTTAATCGTACGAACATCATTTTAAATCGTCAAAAGTTTTCCGCTGCACTAATTCACCCCCCCCTTAGTGCTCTTGATCCTAACATGCAAGTCCTTGATATGTTTAACTATTGGTATCTACGACTTGATGTATTACTTGGTGAGCATTTACGGAGTTAGGAATATTAATTTGTCTGAATGCATGAATTTCATAAATTTCATTTTTGGACTTTCTTGATTCTTTGATCACTTAAATTTAGTGCTGAAAATTTTATGATACGAATTTTACATGATGATAAGATTGTATGCTTCAATAACATGTTGACTTTGATGTTGAAAATTTTGTGCCTTGATGCTAAAAGTTTCCATGATGATTAGCATGTTATACTTTCATGATTGTGATTTGAGAAGTTCTAATCATACATCGGATTCTTAATCTTTGAATACTACAAAGCACTAATGATTTTACCTTCATGAGTGGGATTGAAAAACTATGATAAAACATTGTCCGAATGCATGATTTTGTTATATTTTTCTTCCGGACTTAATGTATTTCTTGAATAAAGCTTTCATGAGCCTATGTCATATTGAATTTATTTCATATCCATGCTCCATCACTTAATGATTTTTGATACATGAAATTAATTGACAAATGCATCTCTCATGGACTTGTCTTTTGTGATTTTTTATTGAGAAATGGATTTGATGTAATCCTTCTTTCACATGAATTCCTTCTTAATGAAGGAAGACTTTTTTTTATATGAACACTTGCAAGGATTTAATTTCACATATATATCTTGATCCTTGTAAAAAATGAAGCATGATTTTATTATTTTGAATGAAAAATAAAATGAAACTCTCTTATCATTTTTAACTTCATTCAAAGTTGGTTCTCAATGGCTTTTCTTCACTTTCCTCCTTCATGCAAAGTTTTGATAATAAGTAAAAGGAAAGAAGTTAATGAATGATATCATGTCATGAATGCTTGAAAAATAATTAGTATGAATTTCTTTACAAGTTGAAAAATGACATAAATTTTTACCATAATTATATATATTGTTGAATTGTTCTCCTTTTTGTTGATGACAAATGGGGAGAAATATGTGGTAAATTGATGATAAATGTATGCAATTTTACACTTGAAATGTTTACATTATGATAAGATATCTAGAGCTTAATTTGAAATATTACAAATTGATATCTTGTCATAGAATGAATTGCTATGATTATTATCCTTCATATTTGAAATATAAGACTTGAAAATGGATATCATGCCTTGACATCATTTTCAGAAAGTTACATCATGATAGGAATCATGATGGGTGTATTAATAAGTTTAAATGAACTTAACTTATAAATATGTCTCTTGAATTCAAAGGCTTTGAATTCAAGAATGACTTTTCTCAAGTATGACATATAGATAGAGGGAGTTAAGGTTAACTCCGTCATCAATTGATTATCATCATCAAAAAGGGGGAGATTGTTGAATCTCAGATTTTGATGATGAAGCTAATTGTCATTTGTTTATCTAATCTATATGTTGAGAAAAGTGTGAAAGATTAACTATGATGGCAATAAGACATGCAGCAGGTGTTATGCCGGAGTCAAGATCAAGATCATGTTGGGAGTTCGAGGGTTCGTTGGAAGTTCTGTGGGAACCAGTCGAGAAGTCTAGGAGCTTGATATAGAAGCTTGTCAAAACTCACCAAGAAGATTGTCGCGAAGTCCAGGAGCTTGCTGGGAGTCTGCCGGAGCATCGCCGAGGGTTCGTCGGATGTTCGTCGGAAGTTCACCGAAAGCTCGCCGAAAGAAGCGATTGACGCACCGGAACACAGAATTACAGTAATCATGTCATAATTGTTATAGCTAGAGTATAGATTAAGTTAGGATTGGGAGGTAATCCCACTGACTTAATTAGGGGCCAATTGGGCCCTTAACAAACCCAAATTGGGTCGAATGGAACAACCCATTCGGACCCAGAATTCCTGGCCGGCGGTGGCACTGCCCAGGAGACTCGGTCTCCTAGGGATTCTAGGTGGTAGTACCACCCCTGTCAGGCGGTGGTACCGCCGGTAGTTATTGCTGCCAGCAATGGTACCGTCGACAGTTATTGCTGCCAACGGTGGTACCGCCGGAGCTCGGTCTTCGAGCACTGTCAGGCAGTAGTACCGTCCAGACTGAGTGATGGTACCACTCAGTGTCCGATGACAGGCGGTATTACCACCCAATAGTGGTGGTGGTACCGCTAGGACTCCGAAAATCCGGGAATGGACACTTTTAGGCTCCATTTTCAAACTCATTGGAGCCTATATAAACCCCACCCTTTCCTGCATGAAAGGGCATGAAAAACTTACTTTAATCTTGAGTCTTTGAGGCCTTAAAGTGTTGAAAAGACTAGAATTCTCCTCCTTTCTTCTAAGTGTTGAGATCATTCAAGAGAGGAGTGAAAACTTGTAAGGGTTGTCTCCTAAACCTATCAAAAGGAGAAAAGCTGTAAAAGGGTGGTTGGCCTTCATCTATTGAAGGAAAGCCTCTAGTTGATGCCGGTGACCTCGTCGGAGGAGGAAGCCGATAGTGGATGTAGGTCACATTGATCGAACCACTCTAAAATCTCAGTTTGTTTTTACTTTGAGCAACTTTCCTTTATAGCAAACTGTCTCTCCTTCTTACTGTGCTTTAAATACATCTACGTTCGCTTTGACATAAAACATATTCCGAGATCGGCTTTCTACGAAAACTTTACGAAATCTACGTTATTGTGATTTACACTACTGCAAATTACCTTAGTCTTCTCTTACATTTTCACTTTAGACTTCAAGCTCAAATTCCTTCCGAAACAAATTGAGTTGAATCGGCTTTAATCGAAACAAGGTTTTTGAAATCGTGAAAGTTTTCTGCTATACTAATTCACTTCCCCCCCCCCTCTTAGTGCGCTCTTGATCCTAACAACTTTCATATTGATGAAGATTAATGAATTTGGTACCATTATCAATGAGATGATGACCACATCCCAAATCAACTATCTAGTCATATTTGAAGTTGATAGATGTCATGGCCTCATCTTCAATAGTAGCATTGGAACAATCTTCTTTATTTGTAATATTTTCTCTTTTAATATTAACGTGATAATATTTCTTGATATAGCCTAACTTGACATATCTATGACACTTGATCTTCTTTCAATTTATACCATTGTTTGAAAAAGACCTTTGCTTGCTATCAGTGTTTTCCTTCTTCTCTTTATTTTTATCATTATCCTTTTTCTTATTCGTAAAAAAGACATCTCTATCTTCTTCGGAAGTAGAAATTCCCATCATTTGATGAGCTAAAGATTCTTAGGAAGCAAGAAGATTTTCCATCTTTATTAAATATTATTGTTGAATCTATCTTTAAATAGATGTAACGTAAGAAATATATATTTTTTAAAAAATCAAGAATAATATAATATTTCATTTGTGTACGGTTGTGTCATGCGATGGTACCGCCTAGGCAAGCAGTGGTACCGCCAATGCTCAAGGTGGCACGCGGTGGTATCGTGGTAATGAATCTTTAGAAATAAGCAAGATGAATAAGGTATCGTGGTGGCCAATATATAGATTATGAAAAAACCTTCATTCCTATGACAAGACTTAAAGCCAAAAGGATACTCCTTACCTATACATATTGTAAAAAAATTATTTTTTCCAAACCATATTCATAATTTATCTAAGGCTCTCTATGGGTTAAAGCAAGCCCCAAGAGCTTGGTAGGAGAGACTTAGTTCTTTTCTTATTCAAAATAATTTTATGAAAGGCAAGGTTGATACCACATTATTTATTAAATATTTTAAAAATAAATTTTTTATTATTCAAATTTATGTTGATAATATTATTTTTGGTTTTACAAATAAATCTTTATGTGAATCATTTGCCAAAAGTATGAGCCATAAATTTAAAATAAGTTTAATGGGTAAATTAATATTTTTATTAGGATTACAAACTAAGCAACTAAGTGTTGAAACTTTTATTAGTCAATCTAAGTATGCTTTAGATCTATTAAAATGATTTTACATAGATAGTGATAAGGCTATTAACACACCAATGAGCACTTCAATAAAATTAGATATGGACAATGAAGGAAAATACTTTGATCAAAAGACTTATAGAGGTATAAGATGTAGCTTACTATATCTTACTGTAACTAGACCTGATATAATGTTTAGTGTTGGGCTTTGTGTAAGATTTTAATCCAATCCCAAACAATCTCACTTTAAAGTAATAAAAATAATTTTTAGGTACCTAAAAGGAACATCATCTCTAGGATTATGGTATCCTAAATCTAATTACTTTGATTTGATTGCTTATATTGATGCTGACTTTACATGATATAGAATAGATAGAAAAAGTACCTTTGGAATATGTCAACTTCTAGGTCATGCATTTGTTTCTTGGTCTTCCAAGAAACAAAATTATGTTACATTATCTACGGTCGAGGATGAATATGTAGCAGCAAGTGCATACTATGCAATTAATACTTTAGAAGACTATGGACTTTATTTGAAAATCATTCCTATAAAATGTGATAATACAAGTGCAATTTATTTAACAAAGAACATTATTCAACACTCTAGGATTAAACACATTGATATTACATATCATTTTATTAGGGATCATGTTAATAATCATGATATATCTTTAGATTTTATTGACACAAACCATCAATTAGCAGATATTTTTACTAAACTATTGAATAAAGAATAATTCAGTTTTATTAGAAGAGAATTACGCATGTTAAATCTTCCAAACACATGAATTTTTCTCATATGATTATTTTAAAAATAAATTATTATCTTGATTTCTCGTTATTTATGACTTGATTGATCTCTCATTATTTAAATTTATATCTTTCAAGTTATGATTGAGACATTGATGTAAAGGGAGAAAAATAACACCATTGCATCCTTCCCTTTTTTTTTTATAATGACAAAGGGGGAGAGAGAAGTACTAGGTTATACATTTCAAAAAGAAGCAAAAACTTGCTAGCTTGCATATCTCAAAGAGAAGTAAAAACTTGCTAGCTTGCATATTTCAAAGAGAAGTAAAAACTGTTAGGATTATGAATAACACTAAGAGGGGGGATAAATTAGTGGTATCGTAAAAATTAAGTCGATTCAAAACTTTCGGCTTGATAAAAACGTATTGAAAAAGATATTGAAAGTGTGCTTGACTTAGAATAAGAGTGATAAGAAATTAAGACAGAAAACAATAGTAATGAAGAGCAACAAGAAAGTTCACACCAATTTTATAGTGGTTTAGTCATCGTGACCTATGTCCACTCCCGATTCCTCCTCCGTTGAGGCCACCGGCATATAGGTGGAGATCAACCACCCTCTTACAACACTTTTTCCTTTTTATAAGTTTAGGAGAGAACCTTTTACAAGCCTTATACCTCTCTTAGATTGATCATAAAGCTAAAGGAGGAGAAGGATGATATTTAGCACTTTTTCAACCCTTTTATAACCAAAATCTTAAAACTTTTGTTCACACTTTTCACGCTCTTTCATACAGAAAAGAGTGGGATATTTAAAGGCCCTAATGGCTTCAAAAATAGAGCCAAAAAGTATCTTATCCTCGATTTTTGAGGTACTAGTGGTACTACCGCTATTATTAGGCGATACCACCACCTATAGATTGATACTGGGTGATACCACCACCTAATCTAGGCGGTACCACAGCCCAGTCTGGACGATACCACTACCTGATAGAGTCTCGGAGACTGGGCTCTAGTAGTACCATCGCTTGACAACATTAACTGCCAATGGTACCATCGCCTCGTAGCATTAACTGTCGACGGTACCACTACCCAAACCACTTGGGAGGCTAAGCCTCAAGTGATACCATTGCCCAGTCTAGGTGGTGCCATCTCTTGGCATGTCTCCAAATGGCTGAATGGGCCATCCAACTAGCCCAATTCTGCCTTGTTAAAGGCCCAATTGGCCCCTAATTGAGTTAGTATGATTTCTCCCAAAACTAACTCAAATTAAAGTCCTAACTACAATAGTTAAGGCTAAAACAATTATGATACATGTAATCTAAGTTGTCTTACATGTCAATTATTCAACCGAACTCTCGGTGAACTTACGGCAAACTCCCAGCAATCTTTTGTCGAACTCCTAGCGAACTTCCGACGACCTTTCAGCGAACTCCTGGTGAACTTCCAACGAGCTTTCACTGCATCATCTGATCCTTCTATGTATCCCCCGATTCATCCAGCCCAATGCCCGATTATTGAATCCAGCCCAATTTCGATTCTTCTTTAATCATTTTGCCTTTCTCATGATCATAGTTAATCTTGCATCACTTATCTCAATATATGAATTAGATCATTAATTCACTAATTGATTTCATCATCAAAATCTGAGATTCAACAATCTCTCCCTTTTTTATGATGACAACCAATTGATAACGGAGTTAACCTTAACTCCCCCTATCTATATGCAATATTGAGATAAGGCAAACTTGGATTCAAAAGGAATCATGACCTTTGAATTTAAGTGAAACAATTTCGATCATAGTGATCAAATGCAATATATCAAAATTTCATATATTGTGCATCATCATAGTTTCAAGTCGTCAAAAGATAATATGCACAAACTCATCACTTCATGTATGATAACAAATCAATATCACTTTAGGCATAAACTATATGATACTAAAGCATTCATCACTTCATGTATGATACCAAAATTAACATCATTTTGGGCATAACATTCATGATACTAAAGCATTCATATTTTCAATCATTTTGGGCATAACATATATGATACTAAAGCACCATTTATCATTTCATGCATGATACCAAATTTAACATAACATACATGATACTAACGTATTTTTTAACCATTTATCACTTCATGCATGATACCACATTCAATATTATTTTGGCATGATTCCAAACATTCATCATTTCTCTCCCTTTGTCATCAACAAAAAGGAGAATCATTCAACAATTTATGCAAGTATTTTAAGCTATTCAAGTAAGTTTTACACAAATTTTTCCAAGCTAGCAAATTTATGAAATAAGAAGTTTAAGCAAAAACTACAAGATAACTACTTTTTATTCTTGAAATAGGCGAGCTAGCACTTTTGCTCAAGCACTTTTTAGTTATTCTTGAGATATGCAAGTTTCTTTCTTCCTTTTGTCATAAAAATAAAAGGTAGAGTAAGAAGAAGAAGAGAGGAATTCATTCCTCACAAGAAAAATCAAGTTATATAAACCAAATCCATGAAAGGATTTGAACCTAATCAAATCCATGAAAAATAAGTTTCATTGAATCAAGCTTCTACTATCGCAAAAAGAAAGGATTCATCATAAAAGATCAAAATGTGTATACTAAAAATTCATAAATCAAATTTTTATTCTTGAATTAGAAGGAAGAAGGATTCATAGGAATTGATTATCGCATAAAAGATCAAGTTTACTAAAAATCCATGATTAAAAAATTCTTCTTTCGTGAGTAGAGAGAGAAATAATTATAAGAAGAGATCATCAATTGAAGGAACAAAAATCCATGAATAAAACTTCAAGAAGGTGATAGGAAATGATCTCGATAAAAAGAAAACTCAATTTTCAAAAGCTGAGAAATCCAAAAAAGGTATAAGAGGAACTTATGCATTCAAAAGATTTAACATGCCTAAATCTTAGAGTGTTGCATGTATCATAATATCATCAAGAAGTGCATCATAATATTAGAAAGTACATAATATCAAAAAGTATATCATAGAGTGTAAGGATAAGGAGTACAACATATCAAGGAGTACAACACATCAGGGTACTATTGAGTTTTCTCCTTTATCAACATAAAAGAAAGGAGAAATATACAAGCTATTCAGGTAGTCATAAACTAAAATGTCTAAACAGAGTGTCAAGTTATCGATGAATTTACTGTATCTCAGTTAAGATTTGATTTTGACATAGTTTAATTCAATCCAGTCGAGTCACTATGGAATCGATAGATGAGGAGGGTGCTGGCTCCGTTGGAGGTGCTGCCTCAAAGGGACTAGTAGGAAGAGATTGACTTTCCTTATATATATGTGTTTCTAGTTCTGGTTCAGGTGGGGGAGGATCAATTCTCCTAGGTAATCTAGTCCAAATACCATTTCTTATTATACATCTTAATCTTCTTAATATGTTTCTGTTGATGATATTAAATCTATCTAGTTTCATAATTTCTTCATATGGTGGAATTACTATGTCATGTGCATGTATTAATCTAGCAATCAAGCCACCATATGGAAGTATCACATCTTTTGTTGACAATTCAATCATATTTTACCATATCAGATATCCAAAATAGTTATCATGTTCTTTCATAATTCAATACATTGTTCCTAATTTCATTTGACTAACTTCATCATGATGGTATTGCTTTAGAAGTAGAATACTAATCATGATGTGATGAAGTAGTTTTGTATTGAAAGATAGCAAATGTTCATAACTTTTTGGAAGGATAGACAAATTTGGGTTTCCAAAAATAGTACCTAAAGCCTCAAAGTATGTAATCTCAATCGATTTTGTGTCTCATTGTCTTCTAAAATAGCAACCTCTTCCTTTCTCAAGAATTCATATAAGGTTACAAATTACGCTATCCGTAATGGGTATGTGATGCCCTAAGAGATAAGTGGACACCCTATCGTGTTCATTTACATGCAAGTTATTATAAAACAATCGAAAAAGTCTAGGATAGATACTAATTTGAAGAATTGGAAGAATATCTAAGTTAGCAAATCATTGAATGTTTTAAAACCACTCAACTCTTCTAGATCTACATATTTTCCTATATGCACATTTCTAGACTCAAAAGTTAAAAATTTTAGGGCATGATTATATGAGTCAAATAATGTGGAGTCAAATGTGTTAGGATCAAGAGCACTAAGAGGGGGGGGGGGGGGGGTGGGGTGAATTAGTGCAGTGGAAAACTTTCGACGATTAAAAATGCGTTCGTACGTTAAAATCCGATTTCGACGTAAAAGTCGTTTCGTGCAGATAATAACTTTGAAAGTTTACGAAAACGTATTTGAAGTAAAGTAAGGAAGGCAGTTTGTAGTTAAGATAGAAATTAGAATGTAAGCGCAAACTGAAATATAATGTTTGTACGATAAAACTGATTTCCATCTTAACGCCGATTCAGAAAATACTTAACTATGAAACACGTTAGTAAATGAGTAGAAGGCAGTAAGCTATTGAGTAGGTTTGCAGTAAAGATAAGATGCTCAAAGTAAATGCAAACCGAGATTTAGAGTGGTTCGGTCAATCTTGACCTACATCCACTTTTGGCTTCCTCCACCAATGAGGTCACCGACGTCCACTAGAGGCCTTCCTTCAATAGACGAAGGCCAACCATCCTTTTATAGTTTCACTCCTTTTGACGGTCTTAGGAGACAACCCTTACAAACTTTTCTCCCCTCTCTTGAAAGATCAAAACTTGGAAAAAGAGGGAGGATAACTTCTAGCCTTTACAACACTTTTGAACTCTAAAAATCATAGAGTAAGATTGGATTTTCAGTGCCATTTCATGCAGGAAAGGGTGGGGTATATATAGGCCCCAAACTGGTTTGAATTTGGAGCTCAAAAATGTCATCTCCTGGATATCCGGGGTCCTGGCGGTACTACCGCTTGATTGGGGCGGTACGACCACTTGGCAACCCGGAGACTGAGCCTCTAGGCGGTGCCACCGCTTGACAGGGGCGGTTGCACCACCCAGTCTCGCTCGGAGACTGATCCCTGGCGATGCCACCGCCTGACTAAGGCGGTTGCACCGCCTAGCAGAGCTAGGAGACCGAGCTCAAGCGGTTCCACCGCCTATCAAGGGCGATTGCACCGCCCAGTCTCGCTCGGAGACTGAGCCCAGGCGGTGCCACCGCCTGCCTGGGGTGGTTGCACCGCCCAGCTTTCCTAGGAGACCCTCTCCTGGGTGGTGCCACCGCCTAGTAGGAATTCTGGTCCGAATGGGTTGATCCATTCGACCTAATTGCCCCCAGATTAAGTTAATGGGATCACCGCCCATTCTTAACTTAATCTACATGCTAACTATGACATTTCTTAATACATTTACTACAGCTTGCTCTGGTGCGTCAATCGCTTCTTCTGGCGAGCTTCCGACGAACTTCCAGCGAACATCCGACGAACCTTCGGCGATGCTCCGACGGACTTCCGGCAAACTCCTGGACTTGCGACGATCCACTTGACAATTCTGACGAGCTTCTTTTGGTAAGCTCCTAGACTTCTCGGATTTATTCCCGTAGAACCTCCGACGACCGTCCGGACTTCCGTCGAACTCTCGAACTTCCAACGTGTTCATAGTCTTGACTCCGGCATAACTCTTGCTGCATGTCTTTCTTCCATCGTAGTTAATCCTGCACATGTAAAACAAAACTTCGATCGAGACAATTAATCCTAAGCAATTAACCAAGTTGTTCGGCATGTCATTGGTCCCTTGACGCTTCATCGATTATTCGGTGCATCGTCCTCTCCTACGGCCTATTGCCCAATTGGCCAATTGACTCCGTAACTCCGATATCCTTGGCACAATACCCGCTCTTCTTGGCTCGATGCCCATGTCCACGGCCCGAAGCCTTCTGTCGATACGTCGACCGATCCACCGGCCCGATGTCCAATCTTCTGACATGTTCCTCCGGCACAACCTGATTTTTCCTGCTTTAATTATCTCATCCTGATCGAAGCATCCTGCGTCACTCAAAACGCAGATTAAGACATAAACACAATTATCAATTAGTTTCATCATCAAAATATGAGATTCAATAATCTCTCCCTTTTTTATGATGACAACCAATTGATGACAGAGTTAAACTTAACTCCCGGAGTTTAAACAAACTCCCCCTATCAATATGCCATATTGATAGAACCTTGAATTCAAACTGAATTCAAGTCATTGCAATATTCATCATGAATACTTGCAACACGTCATCATGAACATATGCATAAACTTATGCATAACATGTCATGTCATCAACATACTTCTCCCCCTTTGTCATCAATAAAAAGGAGAAGTACAACTATTCTTGTGTTTGTAATATAAGTTCAACTCATTACATGAAAAACATAATATTAAATTTTTATCATCATGCAATCTAGCAATTTTACAACATTTTAGAACTTGCAAGCTAGCAATTTAGAGATGTTCAAGAAAGCAACTCTTGCTTCTTGAAATATGTAAGTTTTACAAGCTA